>NC_138054.1:71425296-71544077 GCF_964194185.1 Rhinolophus hipposideros
TTGTAACCTTTAGACTGCAGCTTTGCCGCTGTCCTCTGAATATTCCTTTTAGGAGCTTAAAGACTTTGGTGTGGAGCCAAGGAGAAATTACAAAGATTCAAGAGGGATGAGGACTGATAAAAGACCTAGACTGGCTCACATGGGACACTGGTGACCTTTCAAAGTACAACTAAAGTTGTGTGGCTGTGACAAGAGCTAAATTTCAAGGCATTGAAACCTGTCTTTTGTTGTCTGTGATTATAGACTCTGCTGACCCTTCTAACTCACAAATCCGTCCTTAATATCCTTTTTAAAGGTCGTTCTTCCTCCATTCAACTCTGCAAACAATCTCATTTCCATGAATTGAAATCTCTTCAAACCTAGAAATTGGGCCACTACGATTTCACTAAAGCAAATGGGTTCATTTCTCTTTTTTCAACAGTGGATGTTACTTTTTTCTTGTAAGAACAAGCTTTCAAATGGCCAAGTAGGAGAAAGGTGTAGGGTTGGAGTTCAGTTTGAATGGACTGGGAATGGTGGCTTGTCAGAATGTACCAGGTGGCTGAGCTGTTAAAGATCTAGGATATAGTTCCAGTATATATATATATATATGTATGTGTGTGTGTGTTCAAATCTATATTCTAGTAAAATAATACTATATGTTTTTATAGCATGTCTATGTTCTTCAAATATAATTTTCATCCATATTACCGATGAGGAAATTTCTCAAGGTGCAAAGAGGTTAAGGGACTTGGACAAAGCCATATATTAAATAACTAGTAAGTTAAAGACCCACCCAGCATTCACACCCAGATAGTCTGGCTCTAGAGTGTATGCACTTTCTAAAAGCTATGCTGCCTGCCTCTCAGGAGTGAGTTTGTCTCCATTTCCTGAAACATTTTTGGTTTTGTTGTTGTTGCTTTTCTTTTATAAGAAAAAAAACCTGATTTAACGTATCTAGGGGTAGATAATTCCTTGAGAATTTTGAGAGGATGAGAAACATAGCATAGGGCAATTTTCTTATGGAGGTGGATAAAACATCCTAAGAGGTGGGAGGTGCCAATGTTTTAGAATGAAAGGTTTTGAGCTTTTTCAAAATCATGGTTTCAGACTTGTGAGGCTCAGGTAATTTGCTGAAAAATATTTTAACTCCAGGAAGTCAGTGGGGGCAGAAGAGGCCATTCTCATTGGAGTGGATCACAGTGGGAAGGCGATGGGAAAGAGAACAGAGGCAGTGGACAGTGGTGGATGAGTGCTGAAATAGCTCAAAGGGGCTGGGGGCAGGTAATGGATTTAATCCAGTGTTGTGACTATGCTGTTTAGAATTGTAGGCCATTGACTCCTAGAGTCATCTCTTGTGTGACTGAATCTTTTCCTCTCAAATAATCGGGACCAATTGTGGAAAACAGAAGGAGCAAGCTGTTTGACTTTGTGCTGTGGATCGTCCCGCTGCTTCAGAAGCATGAGATTCTCACTCTCAGGAAGGCTCTGAAGAGGCAGCAGGCACGTGGTGCATGGTCTAAATTCAGCAAGCAGTGAAAAGGCAGTGGGGGAGGGATGGAAGGTGGGTAGTGGGGAATTGGGGGAGGAGCTAGTAAGCAATCTCAGGATCTGGTTTACAGGAGCATTCATAGGAAAATCTCTCCATTTGCCCCTTTGGTTTACCTCCTCTTCTCCTCATCTTTTACCTTCTGTCCAATCGGATTTGTGTTTACTTAAAATCCAGCCCTCTCTGTCAGACTCAGTTCCTGCTGTCAGCCATCCACCAGGCCTGACGAATCCCAGTCCTGTTTCCAGCCTTGGTCTGGTTGGGGTGATTCACAAAGAAACCCCAGGGGAGGAGGAGGATGCACTTAGCAGGGTCTATTAGTGTCTGTGAAGAACGCTGGGAAGAAATGCTGCTGCCTGAGGTAGGGGAGTGGAGCTCATCCTCCTTGATGACTCTTGCCCCAGACTTTCCTCCTGTGAGTAGTGTTCCTTAAATTAACACCAAGGAGAATGTATTTTCTTCCATGATGGCAGGATATCAAAGAAGACTTAATTAAGCCCAGTAATAACACATTAGACTTTTCCTCCAGCTAATGCAGCCATTGCTTAGCCAAAGCCATCATAGTATTTTACACTTAACTCACGTATTCTTACTCCGTGAGAATTTTAGAAATGAAGGAAACTCAGAGACCAAGAGATTTGTATTTTCAGTGTAAATTCCTAGAGGAGAAAGGGAACACATTTACTGAGCACCTAAAATTGGCCAGGTCCAGGGGCTACATCCTTTCCTACACTATCCTCTTTAATCCTTCACAAATGTTAGAAGGGAGTTACTATCATCCCTATTTTCAGGGAAATAACTAGGGAAACATAGCTTCAATGTTGAGGTTAGGATTCAAATCCAAGTCTGTAAAGATTCCAAATGCATACTTTTTTCAATGTATTTTGCTTTATTCAATAGTCACGAAACATTCATTAAGCACCTAAGATATGAATTCACAGACGACAGATGTGATCCCTGCCTTCAGAGAACTCACAGTCTTATGGAAAAAGTAAGCAAGTTAGCAGACAGTAGAAATGTAATGTAGAGTGGTAAGTACAGTGGCAAACCAAGAACATAGGGGTTAGGAGCCCAAAGGAGCAAGTGACAGGTCCTGCCTGAAAAAGCCCAGGGAAGATAACCTTTAATCAACCAATGTCCACTGCATTCCAGGTCATGTGAATCTTGGTGATACAGAGGAATAACAGCCAATATTTTGTGGTGAGCAATGTACTAAATATGCATCATCTCATTTATTCCTTGCAACATTGATCTGGAATTGGACTTTGAAAGATGGCAAAAGGATTTCAAGGCATGCTGCCTCCCATGTTATGCACCTATTCCTGTGGTACTAAGTTCATGGATTCTCTAGGCATGTTATACAATGATAATGAGAGCCTTGAATTCAGAGGGGCATTTAACTTGGAGCTTAGGCCTTAGGCCCCATTCTGGGTGTGTTGGAGGCAGAAGAGGCAAAGCCCCTTTTGCGGCTCTTGGTGTAGTCCCAGTGATTAAGAGGGAAGGGTCAGAACCCAAATTGGCTTTCACTGCAGTGTCAGGAGTACAGGAAGCCTATTCCCTTTGTGGCCTGAAGGATATTAAAATTCAATCTGGCTTGCCCCAGATACCCCCCTGCAGTACCTAGCATGCCTGCCAAAAACCGAGCAGCCTTGGTGATCTTGCCTGCTTTGCCCTACCCTTCCAAATTGTTTCCCTTATATCCTCTCAGGAAATGTCACTCAAACTGTGCTTCCATTGTGTCCTGCCTTGTTCAAGCCAGTGAGATTATTTTCAAACCTGACCCTGTCCAACCATGGTCACCACATAAGAGCCCCAGTTAAGTTTCCAGAAATTGGACGTCACAATACTACTAACTTAAATTGAGAATTTACCAGAAGCCAGACCTTGTTAGGTACTCAATGTGACCCATTTCACTTAATCCTCAAGCCAACACTAGGAGGTGTTATTACTTTATTGTTACAAAGGAGGAAAAGAAAGCTCAGGGAGACAAAGAAACTTGCCCAGGGACAAACGGCCTGAGATGGAGCTGGAATGGGAACCTGATCTGTTTAATTTCATAGCTGAGCTAAGCTGCCTCCAATGTCTGAAAATGAATCTAGGAAATGTCAACACATAATGAATGAGACATCTACAGTGAAAGTTCACCATGATCTGTGAATCCATAGTTGAGGAGACTTGGGAACACTCACTATGGTATGATTCAGACTGCTGAGGTGATACTCAAATATACCAGGGTCCCTTTTAAGGAGATAATTTAAATTTTGTCCTTCTGTAGTATATGATAAAAAAGTGATTTGAAGTTCATTTTAGATTAACATATAATTAAAGGTAGCATTATATAGTTGTTTTTATAAATCTTTAATAATACTCATAAAATATACATAATTTTTTACATTTCCTCATTTAAATAGTAATGCATATTGTTTAATTTACTTTAATCATGTAAGAAAAATATTATTTGTCCACCAACATTTTAAAGCAGATATTTTTATTGAGTATATTTAATGTACGTTGAAATTTAAACAGAAATATAACCACATATCAAAAAGACACATTTATAACTTGGTGTTTGGGATTATTATAGTTTACTTATTTGTTTATGAATTTTTGCATCTTCTGTTTTTTTAAAAATAATCAACTATTTATATTTTTAATGTGTTTCTAATTAGTAGACTTAAGAGAAAGATTTTGTTTCTAAGAAATAAAGAAAGACTTTTTGGCTACCATTTGTAAGTACTTTTCTAATTATATTTATAAGTATAGGTAATCTTTATTCCCCCATAAATTGAATAACAAGCCCAATTGGATATAGTTATCACTATGGGTAGGCTATCTTAGTTGTGTAAATGTCTGGAAATGGACTGTGGGTGTAAATCTTGGTTCTACCATTTAAGTGTGTGGGTCTAGGTAAGTAACTTAATCTCTCAGGAGTACTTTGATTTCCTCCATCTTAAAAAAAAAGCAGCAAAATAATAAAAAAATTATAGTCATGAAAATTAAATGAGTTAATCCACGTAAAAACCACATGCATTTTAGAAAATCTGGAAATTACAGAAAAATAGATTACAAAACCAATAATCATCCAACCTCAGTAATTCCATGGGCAGTGGCTAATACCCATGGTGCTTTGTACAAATTAGGAAAGCTGGCCCTTCCTCAAGATACTTGACTGCCATCAGCCAGAAAGTTGTCTTACAAGGGGGTACCATTTAATAATTATACAAGAACATCAGGCATAAACCAAGATTGTCCTGCGTAAAATAGGACTTTTGGTCTCCCTGTCTATGTAGGAGGTTTTCAATTTGAGGTTATTACTGATCACATACATTGAGATGAACAAATTTGTACACAAATTTTTTTCCATATTTAGAATTTAGGCTAGATTCCAGCACCTAGCATACACACAAAGGGTATTTGTTGAATAAAAATGAATGAATGACGGGGGAGAGAGCCTACGCGAGGGGGCGATTGAGAACCAAGGAGGAGAGAGACAGAGAGAAAACATTTGCTAAAAGGTATGCTAAATTACTTTCCATAAGGGATATATTAGTAGTGGCTGTTTCAATTTGTGTTAACTTAGATAAAAAATGGTTATCTCATTTTACTTTGTATTTCAGAAATAATCAGTAAAGATAAATACTTTTCATATGTTTGTTCGTTTATTTTGGCTGTTTATTGGGCTCTTGGTGATTTTCCTTATAAAATTGTATAAATTCTTTATATGTTAAAGGTATTACCATTTACAATTTTTCTTTGCAATTGTTTTTTTCAGTTTGACTTAATTTTTTGTTATTGTCTTGTTTTTTTTCACATGGTGATTTCACATGATTCATGCAGGGCAATTTATTGATATTTTGTTTTGTAGTTATTATATTAAATCTTAGAAATTTCTCCTCCTGACAAAGATCTGATATTCACGCATATTTTTTTCTTCTTTCAGGATTTGATTTAAAAATATATTTATCTTTTTAATCCTCTACAATTAGTTTGATAATTTTTTTTGTAAACTAGTTATTCTAATACCATTTGTTGACTATTTCTTTTCTCATTGATTTCTGATGTCCCCTTCTGACAAAAATTCATATATTTATGGGATCTGTCTCAATGCTATCTTTCTCCATTTGGTGATTCTTTAAGTTCTAACTTTTTTTGAGTTTTAAAATCAGCCCAAGTGGTCAATTTAGCAGCAAAGAGTGATAAATGCCTTTAAGACTATAGTACCTCTGTAGAGAAAGCCTAGAAGGACATTTAGTTCACTGTGGGGGGTGAGAGGTGTTCAAGATCAGGTAGAACATCATAATCCCTTCAGGCTAAGGCTCCTCCCCTCCTTCATAAATAAATAAATAGATAGTGAAATAAATAGTCTACTACCAACACAGTATGTTATCTCCAAACAAAGGAAAGCAGTAACAGAGTGAGAGACTACGGTTAATCCAATGTTTCTATTGAGAGAGGTGATCTAAATACTGATTAGATCTGTTGGAAAATTTACCCAGGTATAGAAATCAACCCTTCGGGAAGGTTATTTGCTTGGAGGCTCAGTAACAATAGGGTAATGGAGTGTGTGCACAGAATTGTTTTCCAGTTATGGAGGAAGTGGCACGGCCACTGAGACACCTAGTGGTGATGAGCTTTACTGCACCGTTAGAGTTGGCCAATTGGGTGGATCGAGGAACCACTTATTACAGGGGAGTGTGCATTTTGGGAGTTTAGGTGCCCTCTTTTCTGCTCCCCTTTTCTGCTCCCAAACAAAATTACTTGAGGCCTCTATTGTGTGCGTGAAGCTACAGAGACAAGTGCTGATAGATCTGGTAACTGAATAAACAGCATCTGCAAAGTTGGAACTATGAAACTAAATTAACACAAATTAAACTGACCAACATAGTTTCTCAGGCTGTAGGATACAGTTGAAGATGTAAATTTAGTCAATTCAATTAATGTTCATTGAGGAGCAGCAATATGTTTAATCAAGGACATTATTTCCATCCTTCCCCCTTTTAGGCCTCATAAAAAGTCAAACTAAAGGATAATTGTACTTTTTACTTATTGCAATCATAGTTTTGAATCATAACTTCATCCACATTCAGAGTATTACAAGGTGAAGATTGTTCTACATGCCATCCAGCATAATTTACCACACAGTTGAGCTATGAAGTTATGTTTAATATCTGAAATTAGTCGTTTATGACTAGGGGCATTCTTCAGTGGTTCAAAAAAGAAAGATTAATGGATTCATTCATTCATTTATTTACTCATTCATTCAAATATATATTGAGTATCTCAGCACTAGGCTCCGGGGATTTGATGGTTAAAAGAGAATCTCAGTCATTGCGCTCACAATCTTCCAGTCTAGAGGGTACAATTTAGAAAGCCTCTACAATTAAGTGGGATAAGCATTATGACAGTGAAAGCACAGGGTGCCAATCAAATGAAGCAACTTGATCTTTGGGGTCATAGAAGGCCTTCAGAGAACGGTAGGTATAAGTCAAGTCCTGAAAGATCAATAGGAACTAACCACAAAGTGGAAAGAGGATGGTCAGGGAGAGATTATTTCAGGTAAGAGCATAATAAAAGAACTAAAAGGCTGTCAGCAAAAAATGCAAGAGGGAGAGATGACTGAAGAGGAAAGTGATGGCCAGAGAATGGAGGGCCATCTTACTTTGTATTTTTTCTCCTACGGGCAATGTGAAGACAAGAAGTTTTAAAGAAGGGATTAAGAGCTATCAGACTTGCTTTTTAAAAAGATAATTTTGCTGTCTGGAAAATAGAAAGTGAGAGTATGACACCATTTAGGAAGCTTTTGCAAAGGTCTAGGTGTGAAATCATGGTGCTGTGTTAGCGTGGATTACAGTAGTGGTAGAGTAGTAATGAGAATTAAATATTAAGTATTTACTATAGTGTCTAACATTGTAAATGATCAGTTAATTTTGGCTATTGTTATGATATTGGCTATTATTTCAGGCAGCTATTGTTTTCATATTTAAGGATTTTCCTTTTGGTACACACGTCAAACTTTTAACAATAGAGTGGAAGTAAGTAAATGAGGGTAAGAATTTATAGAAACATTAATTACTTGAATCTTTTACAGTTAACATGTATATAATGTACTACTTGGGTAATTTTTAAAAATTAAAAACAGTCTATAGCTGAACCTAAGCATCAACATCTAGAATGAAAGAGAAAGAATAACACAATGGCTAAGAACTTGAAACTTAGAATGAGAGATATCTGGATTCAAATCCCAGTTCTATCAATCATTATCTGTGTATAACACCAGAAAAGTTAATTAGCTTCTGTAAACACATTTCGTCATCTGTAAAATGGGAATAATCATAGTATGTAGTTCATATCATTGTTGTAAACATTAATTGAGATAATGGAGTGTCTGGTACAAAGTACGAAATGTTCATTAAGTGGCAGCTATTCCCATTATGTAGAATGGAGGAAATCAGCAATTTTCCATTTCCAGATGTGGTTGGTATAATCTGAACACTTTTTCATCCAACAAAATGATAAAGATTTTTTATAACAATTTTCTTACTGTTCCAATTTTTTTTTTAATTAAAACTCAGGAGTGGCCAGTTAGCTCAGTTAGTTGGAGCATGATGCTAGTAGCACCAAGGTTACTGGTTTGATCCCCGCATGGGCCACTGTGAGCTGCGCCCTCCTTAAAAAAATAAAAATAAGTAAGATTAAATTAAAACTCAATATGTTGAATTTTATCAAATGTCTTTTTAGCATCCACATGCTTTTCCTTATTTGATTTTTTTTTTTTTTTTTTTTTTTTTTTTTGGTTTTTGAGAGCCCACTGGCCCATGTGGGAATCGAACCGGCAGCCTTCGGAGTTAGGAGCATAGAGCTCTAACCACCTGCACCACCCGGCCGGCCCCTCCTTATTTGATTTCTTGATGAGATGTATTAGCTTAATACTTTTCTTCTTACATCTTAATAACTTTCCTAATATTAAGATATCCCAGTATTCCTAAGGAAAGCCCTACTTAGTTCTTTTAATCTACTGTTAAATTCAAGGATAGGCTTTCTTCTAAAATTACAAACTTCCTTGCCATTTCAGGAATACACTAACCAGACTTTTATTACTCAACTCCATTTGTCTTCTGGGCTCTAACACTCAAGTGTCTTTGAAGGTCTCTGATTTTTTTCATAACAATAGTTATTAATAGCATTTACTGAGCACTTAGTATTTAACTTTTCACACAATCTTCATGACTTCCTTAAGGAGTGTGTCAGAAATGTGAAGAACCTTAGGATAAGGCCCTGGAGATGGAACTAGAGCCTATTCTTCATTTTTATGCTTTCATCCACTCTTTTATTCATTAAACACATATTTATTAAGCATCTCTGTGCTAGTAGTCTCTGTGTTAGGTACCAGTGGTACAGCCTCAAGAATACAGACAAAATCCCAGTCCAATAGAGGAGACAGACAATAAACAAGTGAAAAAATAAACAAGATAAATACAAATTGTGAAGAGAGCTATCATATGAGGTTGCACAATTAAGTTCTCGAAATACTGTGTTTCCCCCAAGATAAGAACGGGTTTTATACCATATTTCCCTGAAAATAAGACCGGTTTTATATTAATTTTTGCCTCAAAAGACATATTAGGGCGTATTTTAAGGGGATGTCTTATTTTTTCATGTACAACAACCTACATTTATTCAAATGTAGTCATGTCATCTTCTGGAACATCGTCATAATGTACTAAACGCATCCGTCTGGCTGACGATCTTAACTGGGGCTTATTTTTGGGGTAGGTCTTATTTTCGGAGAAACGTGTTTGTTGCAACGATGTTGCTAATCTATTTTGATATCAGAGTGATTATTCACTATGAATTTGTATAAACTGAAAAAGCAGTTAACCAAGTTTACTATCTGGAATTGTTGCAAAAGCTGTGTGAAAAAGTTAGACGACCTGAACTTTTCACCAACAATTCATGGCTCTTGCATCACGACAATTCACCAGCTCACACTACACTGTCTGTGAGGGAGTTTTTAGCCAGTAAACAAATAACTGTATTGGAACACCCTCTCTACTCACCTGATCTGGCCCCCAATGACTTCTTTCTTTACCCGAAGATAAAGGAAATATTGAAAGGAAGACATTTTGATCACATTCAGGACATCAAGGGTAATATGTTGGCAGCTCTGATGGCCATTCCAGAAAAAGAGTCCAAAATTGCTTTGAAGGGTGGACTAGGTGCTGGCGTCGGTGCATAGCTTCCCAAGGGGAGTATTTTGAAGGTGACTGTAGTGATATTCAGCAATGAGGTATGTAGCACTTTTTCTAGGATGAGTTCTCGAACTTAATTGTCAGACCTGTATACCTTACATCACATACAGGATGATGTAACAGAGGTTTACTGTAGATGTGCTGATCGTCAGAGGTGGCTTTTCTGAGGTGACATTCAAGCTGAGATAGAAGAATAAAGAAATCATAACTGCACAAAGTTGGGAGAAGAGCGTATCAAGTTAAGTAAGCACCAAGTCCAAATACCCTGAGGCAAAATGCATGTAAAGTAACTTGATAAATCCTCAGAACAGATAGGGGCCTCTTGTGGTTAGGGTTAGGGAACCAAAGAGATGAAACTAGGGAAACAGATGGGTCAGATCAAGTTAGGCCTTATAGATCTTGGTAAGATGATCTATTCTAAGATGAATGGAAGCCACTGAGCGCCTTTATATAGGGAAGGAAAATGACATCTGAATCGCTTTTTCTTAAGACTTCACCCTAGCTGCCATATGGAAAATGGATTAGAGAAGACCCAGAAAGAGCACAGAGACAAGTTAAAAAGTGGTTTAACTCAGGTGAGAGATGGAGGTGAAAAAGATTAGGTTGTAGTGATAGAGATGGAGAGAAATAAATGGATTTGAGCTATACATTCGAGGTAGAATCGACTTTTGGATTTTATGAAAAGGATGAATCCTTGTTTTGAAAAAAAGGTGATGCTATTTACTATGGTGGGGGAAATTAGGGGCAGAAACAAATTAGGTAGATACAATCAAGAGCTCCAGTTTGGACATATTAAATCTGATATTCCAGCTAGGTCTCCAAGTAGAGATGTCTAATAAGTAGTTGGATATATGAGTTGGGGACTCAAAGGAAAGATATACCTTATCATGGAAATGCAAATTTGAAGATTATTAACATTTAGATGGTATTTGAAGTCTCGACGAGGGCCCAGAAATGAACCATGAAATATTCCAACATTTAGAGGTCCTATGAGGGAGGAGTCATAGAAGGAGACAGATCATTGAGGCAGGAGGAAAATTAGGATGTGGTTTCAAAGAGGACAGTGAGAAAAGCGTTTCATGAAAGACTGAGAGATGTCTATGCTGAATGTTGCTAACAGGTAATAACAGATGAATATAGAGAAGTGCTTATTGGATTTGGCAACGTGAGATCATTGGTATCCTTGGCAAGTTTAAGAGGAGAAGGGTGAACAGATTGGGTGGATTGAAGAAGAAATAGAAGTGAGGAAATGGAGACCTGTAGTGTAGACAATTTGTTTTTGTTTTGTTACAAAGAGTGAATAAATGAGATGATAGGATAAAGGGAGGGTTTTGTTTATTTTTAAGATGGTAATCATCCAGTAGAAGTAATTGATGATACAGCAAGGAAAAGTCCTAGAAAAGGCAAGAGCAGGTGGGATCCATAGTACTATGAGGGTTGCCCTTTGATAGGGGCAAAGACACATCTTTCATCTATCAGGAAGATGCGTACTGAGGGGGCCAAAGTTTGCAATCACAAAATGTCCCTTTTGGAATATTGATTTTTAAGCTGGTTATTAAGAAACAAAAGACTCAGAAAGAACCTTTCATCCTTCCCCTTCCTGTCTAAAGGAATTCAGAAAGAAGCCCTGCTTAGAGAAATGAAACATCATCTTAGCATCATAATATAAACTAAATGTGGCAGACAGGGAAAACAATCTAGCAAAGCCTGTTTGTTGGCCTTCCGTGTCCCATTGTTTCTGCGTGGCCCAGCAATAACTTTTCTTTTTTAACACATTTACTCTTTCTCATCTACTTGTGAATTGCCTACTTTTCCTTAAAAATCCCAGACCCCTGCCCTGCTTCTCCTTTGTTCAAAATGACATATAAATTTCAATTGCCCAGTGAGTCTTCAGGTCTCATATCTTATGGCACCCTCAAATGTACATCCATAATAAATTATGGACATTTTCTATTAATCTGTCTCAAGTTAATCAATTAATCTGATGATTAGCTCAACTAGAAGAACTTAGGTGAGAGGAAAGTTATTTTTTGTGCCCCCACAGTATAAATCAAATTGGCTTGTGGCTTTCCAGTTGGACGAGAACGTTCCTGTCTGATTTGTTTTCTCAAATATGACGTGAAGTCATTAGTTTTAGTGGAGTGAGAGAAGAATGTGTAGGAGTTTGAACAGAGAAGGTGTGAGATACACTATTTCTGGAAGTGGGAAAGTGAACTTACTAGGGAAATTCAGTACGAGTGCCAGGAAAAGTCTAATGTCCTTATGAGGCTTGTGATAAAAAATGTAAAGTAAAACCCTTATTAAAGAAGGTCACTTATTGAGTCCAACAAGAATTGGGGTTTTACCAGGTGTGCATAATGGAGAAAGAGGAACAGTTGTGTTTGTAGGCAATAGTAATGTCTAAACTGTGTGACACAAGTCATGAATATAAGAATGTGAGAGATAGTGAAAAAGTAATATGTTTAACGGTTTTGATGAAGTCAAAGAATCAGAGTGACTATGATCAGACAGTTAGGATTCTTGAATAGAGATTTTAGAGATGAAATACTGCAATAACAAACGCAGGGATGACCTGTGGGGCAGTCGTGGGGGGTGGAGCAGCTGATATTGGATGGAAGAAAAGATTGTTGGAGGTGAGGAGGTAAAAAATTGACAGAGATTAGGTGTCATAGATGTTGGATGATGAACAGAAATAGAGGTAGAAAGGAAGACAATAAGTCATGAGCTAATATTGAGGGAGGAATGATCCACTAAAATGTTCATACATAACAGTAACTAGGAGAGATATTAAGGAATATGGCGAGGGCAGTTCAGAGGTTGGAAATTTGGAAGTAAGACACTGCCCGTTGGATGATTCCATATAGATATTTTAATATTGTAACTTTAAAAGTATCTTAATTTCTGCATAAAGTGTTGTGATAATTAAGAAAAATGTTATATTCGCCGTTATTTGTTTGTAAATTATTAGTCCATAGACAAACACACAAAATCAAGGATTTTTTTTTAAACAAAGAGTGCACTCACTTAAGCCTATTGCGACGTTTATACTGCTAGACAAACCTGTATTGCAGTTAGATTCCAAAATGAAATCAGTGAGCTTGTGTATGTGAAATCGGTAAGATTTTATTTCTCAAATTTCACTGGCCCAGGACAAGACAGGGTATATAGCAGGCACTTAATTTATGCTTTTGAACCAGAGAACGTCTGTTGTTTCCAGGCAAGGATACTAGCCGACTGCTCCCAGTGCAATCCAGAAAGAATAGGGTCTTTGAACATCTCCCTCGGAGCTGATAGAGCTTTTGCTATTTGCTTTCATGGGAAAATTGGTCTGGCGAACTCATTCAAATTTCTCCCAGCGAATCAGTCAACTCCTTTTCTGCTCATTGGCCAACTGGAAACTTAAGCTACCCATTCCTCCCGCCTCTCATCCAGGAGCCAATAGAAAATATTAGCGCTTCGTAACTTTGTGTCATAAAGTACGGCACTTGCAATTGGCTATTGGAGCTACCGATCAAGAAATAGGCGGGGCCACGCCAGCTGGCTATATAAGAAGAGGACAAAGGCGGCGCGCAGCCTGTGTCATCCGCCATCTTGTGCGAAGCAAGGTGGCCTCCACGTTCCCTGAGCGTCTTCTCCGCTTCTGTCTCGACCGCCCCTTGATCACAGACATGTCTAGAGATCGGTTCCGGAGCCGCGGCGGTGGCGGTGGCGGCTTCCACCGGCGCGGAGGAGGCGGCGGCCGCGGCGGCCTCCACGACTTTCGCTCCCCGCCGCCCGGCATGGGCCTTAATCAGAACCGCGGACCCTTGGGTCCCGGCCCAGTCCCGGGTGGCCCCAAGCCCCCGATCCCGCCACCGCCTCCGCATCAACAGCAGCAGCAGCCACCGCCTCAGCAGCCGCCACCACAGCAGCCACCGCCGCTTCAGCCGCCGCACCAGCAGCCGCCGCCGCATCAGCAGCCACCACCGCCACAGGACTCGTCTAAGCCCGTCGTTCCTCAGGGACCCGGCCCGGCTCCGGGAGTAGGTAGCGCCCCGCCAGCCGCCGGATCGGCGCCGCCCGCGACCCCCCCGACCGCGGGGGCTACCACGGGGCCCGGCCCCACTCCGACCCCGCCGCCCGCTGTCACTTCGGCGCCCCCCGGGGTACCCCCGCCGGCGCCGCCGAGCAGTGGGGTCCCTACCACCCCCCCCCAGACCGGGGGTCCGCCGCCGCCACCCGCGGGCGGCCAAGGCCCGGGGCCAGGGCCTAAGCAGGGGCCGGGACCCGGCGGCCCGAAAGGCGTCAAAATGCCAGGCGGGCCGAAGCCCGGCGGCGGCCCGGGCCTAAGCACTCCTGGCGGCCACCCGAAGCCGCCGCACCGAGGAGGCGGGGAGCCCCGCGGGGGCCGCCAGCACCACCCACCCTACCACCAGCAGCACCACCAGGGGCCCCCGCCCGGCGGGCCGGGCGGCCGCAGCGAGGAGAAGATCTCCGACTCGGAGGTGAGTGTCTCCCGGAGCTGCGAGTCCGTTTCCCTACGAGTCCGTTTCCCTAAGATGGCGGCGACCCACTCTTCCTTCCCCTCCCCCCGGTCGGCTTCCATTTTGTCGGAGACCGGAAAGGCGTCTGCGCGCGGAGGGCGGGGCGGCCGCGGGGGCGAGGGGCGGGCCGCGTGGGTCCGCTGGCCGGCCCGGGGTCGGCCGCGGCGCTGGCGGAGGACGGAGGGGGGCTTGTCTGAGGAGGGAGGACCGGAGACGCTGTGATGGCCCTGTTACAGCCAGCGATTGTGGGCTTCAGTCGAGGACAGCGAGCGAGAAATGTGGAGTGGGACAGATGGGGGAGTTTACGGCGTGAAAATCGCAGGCGCAAGTCTTCTCGGTAACCACCGGGTTTTGGTCATTTTGTTTGTTCATTGACTCCTTGACCACCATTTTAACTTTTGTCTGCCACGACTTCAGTTCGTCGGGACGCTCAGCAGATAGGGCCGACGAGGTTGCAGATACAGAGTCTACTCTGTAGGCAGGTTTTTAAGTGTCAGTTTTCAAGAGTATTTTGAATGATTTGGGCTGAATTTGGGAAAAGCAAAAACTACTGGGTTTCCCTGCTCGCATGGGTCACTGGTGTCTGAAAATTCCCTTCTTTTTTCATTAGGGGTTTAAAGCCAACTTGTCTCTCTTGAGGAGACCTGGAGAGAAAACGTACACTCAGCGTTGTCGGTTGTTTGTTGGGAATCTACCTGCTGATATTACGGAGGATGAATTCAAAAGACTATTTGCTAAATATGGAGAACCAGGAGAAGTTTTTATCAACAAAGGCAAAGGATTCGGATTTATTAAGCTTGTGAGTTTGATTCTTTGTGTAATTAAGAGCCCATTTTTTGCTACTACATATGTATGGTTTTTTTAACCAAGAGGAGTAAGTCTTTAAAATTTTCATTACAGAAAAGATGCAACTGCTGTACATTGCATAATTGTTAATATCTAAGAAACAAGGGGGATGGGTGGGTAAGACATTTACCTTCAGTGAATGGTGTTGAGGAGGGCTGCCTGAAGAAACGTTGAACTAAGCTGGAGGAAGACTAGGAATGAGAATTAGGCTTATGACAATTTCAGAGTGGGCATTAGCCAATTTTTGAGGTCGTTAACATGAGTGTGTCTTGTAACTTTCAGGAATCCAGAGCATTGGCTGAAATTGCTAAAGCTGAACTTGATGATACACCCATGAGAGGTAGACAGCTTCGGGTTCGCTTTGCCACACATGCTGCTGCCCTTTCTGTTCGAAATCTTTCACCTTATGTTTCCAATGAACTGTTGGAAGAAGCCTTTAGCCAGTTTGGTCCTATTGAAAGGGCTGTTGTAATTGTGGATGATCGTGGAAGATCGACAGGGAAAGGCATTGTTGAATTTGCTTCTAAACCAGCAGCAAGAAAAGCATTTGAAAGATGCAGTGAAGGCGTTTTCTTATTGACAACGTAAGTTCTTGTGCTTATTTTAATAATTTCTGTTAAACTTGTATGAGGAAGTTGCAGTAAAACTGGAAAAAAATTCAGATGAACTGTTTTTGTTGTTAGAACTCCTCGTCCGGTCATTGTGGAGCCACTTGAACAATTAGATGATGAAGATGGTCTTCCTGAAAAACTTGCACAGAAGAATCCAATGTATCAAAAGTAAGATTGATAAAATTTTGGGGCAGTTTTCAAGTTGAAGTGAGAACTTATTTTAATAATTTTTCAGTTTTGCTTAAAATACAAAGTTTTTCAAAATGGATATGCTTAATAAAAACCTCAGGCTCAGAAAGTTTGATTTTAAAGCAGTTATTCAAATGCCTAGCTTTTGTTTCTGAGGGAGGTATATTTCACAGACAATCTTTGTCTTTACAACCAACAATTCTATGAGGCATGAGGTATCCTTATTGTTAAGGATGGGAAAATTTTTCTTGAATAGGAATTTTGCTAGAGGAAACAATTAGGAAATGAGGAAGATAGGATTTATCTTTTAGTGCCCATGTTCTCTGTCACTATATCATTTTGGGACATGTGTTGTTTATACTGTGGAGATATTTTATATGAACCAAGGTAGTCTGCCTCTTGGTATTCCTTACAAGTGATAGGCCCCGGGGAAAGACCAGTGTTTTTAGGGGAATCAGGTAGAATTTCTCATGTGCATTCCAAAATTGAATCATGTTTAAATATTGACAGGGAGAGAGAAACCCCTCCTCGTTTTGCCCAGCATGGCACGTTTGAGTATGAATATTCTCAGCGATGGAAGTCCCTGGATGAAATGGAGAAACAGCAAAGGGAACAAGTTGAAAAAAACATGAAAGATGCAAAAGACAAATTGGAAAGTGAAATGGAAGATGCCTATCATGAGCATCAGGCAAATCTTTTGCGTCAAGGTAAAAGATCCTCTGAATTTTGCAGATAGGGTCAATTGCTTTTTGAACTTATTAGAACCCTTCATGTGAATCTAAAACAAAATTTTCCAATGTTCAGATCTGATGCGACGCCAGGAAGAATTAAGACGCATGGAAGAACTTCACAATCAAGAAATGCAGAAACGTAAAGAAATGCAATTGAGGTAAAATTTTGTTAAACTAAGCCTTTGTTTCTGCATTCACGTTTAGAGAAAAGATGTACCTAAATTTTACAGGTGACTCCAATGAAGTACAGAGAGGTTTGTCAGTGTTGGTATAACACTTAAATTGGAATTGTGTGTAAGATTTTCATAAAGAATGCTTATTTTCTTTGCCAGAATGTCTCTAGGGCTATTCTAGATTCTCCAGGCCTTTACGTTTGTTTGCTCTAATCTCGACTTTGTAAAGCTGTTAGGCAAACTACTAGCTTTCTTCAGACTGAATTTTAAAAGATGTGGATAACACTTTGGTTTATATGCTTGATGAACATTTCCAGGCAAGAGGAGGAACGACGTAGAAGGGAAGAAGAGATGATGATTCGTCAACGTGAAATGGAAGAACAAATGAGACGCCAAAGAGAAGAAAGTTACAGCCGAATGGGCTACATGGATCCAGTAAGTAAACTTCTGTTGCAATCTGATTGGAGTTGTCTACAAAGCTTATAGACACCTAGAATGAAATTGTACTCGGTTAAGTACACAACATTTCACATTACAGCCATTTTTTAAAAACAAGTATGTTATGATTACTATGCCTTACAGTTTTCATTGGTTGGGAAGAAGCTTTTAGGTCTTTTGATGATTGAATCTCAGTAACTGGTTTCAGAATATTGACTTTGAAATTGCCTTAATGAAGCTTATTTTAAAAGATAAAAACAATTAGGTTTGTGAGGTTTTTTTGTACTCTCAAGAATTCTATGTGTATAGTATAAGTGTATGAAAGAGATTTATTTTTTCAGAGAGAAAGAGACATGAGAATGGGTGGTGGAGGAGCAATGAACATGGGAGGTAAGCATGAAAATTAAATTAGCAAAACCATTAGAGAGCCATATTCTGGTTGCGTTGTAACCAGCATTTTTGTTTCCTAGATCCCTATGGTTCAGGAGGCCAGAAATTTCCACCTTTAGGTGGTGGTGGTGGCATAGGTTATGAAGCTAATCCTGGAGTTCCACCAGCAACCATGAGTGGTTCCATGATGGGAAGTGACATGGTAATGTATCCTGTGGGACGTAGTACACAGGAAATTCTCATTTTCACAACTTACGTGTGTGTGTTGTTGTTTTTTAAAGTAGGTGACTGGACCTCTTTTAGTTTCCCTATCATGTAAATCATAATATTGAGGAATACTTTGGCAACATAGAAGAACTCTGTGTGGTAACCTAAACAGATACGGTTGCCAGCGGGAAGTCAATGCTCTTAGTAGTATGTTGGAGTTATCTTGGCAATAAATAGACTTAGGTGCTTTCCATTACATTGCTTGTGTACTTTTGCACTCCAGCGCATGGCAAATCCAAATTCTACATGTTAGGTGTAATGTACCTGATTATTCTACATCCAAGTGAGAGTAATCAAATGGCAAACTGTTGTTCATTAAGCTGGTATTTGCCATATGTATGATTTAGACTTGCAGTTTGCAGCTTCTAGGCATGTTTTAGTGATGTGTAGGACTTTGACCTATATTTGGTGTGGCTTCTACCCATGAAAAGGGAATTGTTTAATGTTTTGACTCGTCGTTTCCCACCCGTTGGGCTTGTCTATAGGTATAACTTCTAAAATAAACTGACATCTCTATTTTGCTACAGGGTGCCAAAAATCTGATAATTTTAAGCATACTAGTTGTGTGCATTTGATCTGAACCTTCTTGATACTACCATATGTTAGCTGTGCAGGTAGCCTGTCAGATGCTTTAGAACGAACAACCAAGTGAATTGGTCTGAGTGGCTGAATATAGGGCTTTACAAATCCTTAAAAGAACTGAATATTGGCTTTAGAAGTGGGTTTAGAGAAGCGTTCATTTTCACAACTGACTTGAATCTGATTAGTTTACCCACAGTTTTGGCAAAGGAAGGAAGCTGCAGCATGTAATTCACTAGAGTCATTTTACAAATAGGAACATAGGATTTAGTATGGGGCCTCACCTGTTTAAAATCCACTTACCGCTTTTTGGGAATTAGAACCATAAATAGCTGGCTGGGTTAAACTAGTGCTATTAGCTTCTTCAAATTGAATTTAAAAATAATGTGGGTAAAATTTGGCTTATGTGCTTCCTAAAAGGCAGACTGTAGGCATGTAAACAAATTTGTAAAAATCTAATTTGACATAATGCTCCCACAGTTAAGTTTCTGTATTCCATGTAACAGGTTCTTAGAATCTCTGGGTTCTAAGATGTGGTAATCGTGAAATCTCCAAATTTTCCTTTTTAGTTTTTTGAAATAAACAGTACAGTGTGCTAAAACCCTAAAACTTAGTATTTTGAAAAATAATTGAAAGGATTGAGATTTAGTCTTTTCAAGCAGTCCTGTAGTATTTTGTAAGGAACATGTTGAAATTATGATGTATAGGAATAGTTAAATCCTGATGCCATTTTTGGTTTTGTTTTATGTTTATTGGAGTAATACTCAGTAACTGATCTATTTTAAATGGAATTTGAAAGATAATTCAGGCTGTGGTGCTTGCATATCTATAGGGTTCTTCTGTTTGGGTACGTAGCTTTCTAAGACTAGAAGTACCTAAAACTAGATGGAATAATGAACTCCTGCTTTATTGCAGTCATTTAAGCTTGGTGTTAGGCTGTTTGGGAGATACCCAAAACATGAAATCATAGCTAAGTGCCAGTGGACTTTTCAAAGACCTAAAGGGGAAAGTTGGGCTGTTATGGGGGTGGGCTGTATATTCAGTCAATTTGCAATAATACAGAACAGTACTGTGAACATAATTGTCTCTGGTTATATAGTGATGGCTCTGAAGGTGGTATACCTGTGAGAATATGGCAACATGTTTTTTTAATCAAGTTACTGTGCCGGTTAAGTGACTAAATCTATTAGTCTTTTATGCTTTTTCTTTTTTGTAGTCTGGTAGCATTTTATTAAACTTTGAATCTTTTAAGAGTTCTGCAACTTAGCAGATGTGTCTTAAGATCTTGAAAAGCACAAGGTTTCTTATGCAGCACATGCCACTAACTGGTGAGTAGGTCTTTGTCACTTCATTGAGTGAATTGAATCTGTCTGGTTGGGCTTGTTAGGCTTACTTGGAAATTAAATTTCCTGTTCAGACCTTGAAAGTGAGAAGTTTGCAAGCTTTTCAGTGGGTTAATCTGATGTGAAATTTCTTAAACTCATTTTGGAATGGGTTTTCACATCTACACTAATTCTTAAATTTTTTAGCACTACAGGGAAGATCTGTTCTTTGAAACAGGTGTATGAGAATGGCTCAAGTGGGAACATACCACAAGGCATGTATTATCGTAAACTAATTTTCAAATTACCCTTTTTTCCTTTCTATGTTCCCGGTACCTGTGGATCGACTCATTGGTGATTGTATCGACGAACGTTGACTACGGAACCTTCTAAAATATTTACTTAACACACATGGACATCAACTACATATAATGAACTGTTAATTACTGTTCCAATAGCGTACTGAGCGCTTTGGGCAGGGAGGTGCGGGACCTGTGGGTGGACAGGGTCCTAGAGGAATGGGGCCTGGAACTCCAGCAGGATATGGTAGAGGGAGAGAAGAGTATGAAGGCCCAAACAAAAAACCCCGATTTTAGATGTGATGATATCAAGGCTTTCATTCCAGTTTGTTTTTGTCTTTTCTTGTTTAGATACCAATCTTTTAAATTCTTGCATTTTAGTAAGAAAGCTACTTTTTATGGATGTTAGCAGTTTATTGACCTAATATTTGTAAATGGTCTGTTTGGGCAGGTAAAATTATGTAATGCAGTGTTTGAAACAGGAATTTTTTTCCTTTTCTTTTTTTTTTAAACTGTATAATGTCCCCTCAAGTTATGGCAGTGTACCTTGTGCCACTGAATTTCCAAAGTGTACCATTTTTTTTTTTTACTGTGCTTCAAATAAATAGATAAAATAGTTATAATATTGATTTTCAACTTTGCCATTCATGCTTCTATGCACATTAGGCTAGGTATTCCATTTTGAAAGCATGAGAGTGTCTAGACCTTCAAATGGCACATGCCATTTCTGGGAAATGTATTTGTAGGCTAAGTATTGCTTTCTACAAATAAGAACTCCCTTGTTTTAAAAAGAAGAAATACATACTGAAGTAGTTTCATGATTTGATTTGTTTGGCGTTATAGGAAGCAAGTGGTGCTAAGTACTTTTAAATGGTTATGTAAGCAAAGCTGAACTGTAAATCTTCAGGAATGTGTTTTAAGATTATGGAATGGGTGTAAGACTATTGATAGGGGAGAAAGTGGTTATGACTATATGGATCTTTTATGGCCCTGTGATCTATACTTTCCTTGAAAGTTACTGAAGAAAAAGTGGAAAGATCATTTTGTTGCATTCCTCCATTCTTGTTTTTAAGAGTTAAGTCCCAAGCCCTACAAATGGCTTGTACTGAACTTTCACATTTGAATTAAAGATTGTTAAACATGAAGTCTTTTCATGTATTACTTCAAGCGATTTATAAAGATGGGGTTTAGTCTGAAAAATTCAACTGGGAAAGGAAGAAGTATAGTGATCATAAAGTAGGTTTAGGTACGTATACATTTGTACTCTAATTTTTACATCTCCTTGTGCTACTTCTGATGGGCAAAATCTGTAGGACTATAAAAATCTTCTCTAAGAGTGGTGACTATTAACAAATAGGGTTGCAGATAACCATTCTTAATTGTAAAATATTTGTTAACCCGTTTTCCATAATTTCCTTTTGATGTAGCACTAAATCTGGAGAGAGTTGCTCATGCTACACAGTACAAATATAAATATCCCTCCCACCATAAAGCTTTGGAGTGTTTTGATGGTGTTGTCAGTTGTTTGTCAACTTCATCGAACTTCCATTAGAATAAGATATTTTTGACTTACAGTACATTATCACTGTTGTCTGTTAGTACAGTGGGAACTTGCTTTCCCAGTGTATATGTGTTAGCGGAGGAACAGCTTCCTAAAAGTAGGTAAAGTAATTGAATGGTTTGGCTTTGTTCTTACGGTTCCATTCAAATTTGTACATTATAGAACTCTTACTATGGAATGTGTCTTCCTCTTCACCTCTGTTCTTGGTGCTAATTGGCAAAAGAAAAAATCTAAATCCTTTGTTAAAATGCTGAAGTTTAGTATTGTGCCTGAGTTAAAGGGGGAAATCTATTGTTGAAACAATGAGCACTTTCTGCATAGGAAACTGGATAATAATAAAAGCAAAATACTAGTTGAGTATAAAGGCATGTCACCCAATTCTGGTTGTGTGACTGACAGGTACATGGTGTGCTAATTAAGGGAGAGAATCTCATTAGATAATGTTCATTGTATTCACCACGACACCTGGAAATGGGTAGCTCTACCATAATGATCAATGAGGGAGTTTTGTCCCCAGTCAAGTTATGAATTGGTGATAATGTATGAGATTTTCTGTGCGGAAAACAAGGGTCTTGATTCGAAAGGAGTCCGTTACAATTTGAATTGTATGGTAGGGACTCCACTAATCATAAAATAAGGGGTGTTCGTGGGACACCCATGGAGGGTGAACTTGTGTGTGTGTGGGTGGGGGCTGGTGGGGAAGTGGGAAAATCTGCCTATAAAATTAATGTTTCAGTTTATTTTTCAGATTACATGCCTTTCTTTATAAGGGATGCTGGCACAGACCCCTAAAATAAGCGTTTGGTAGTACTGTACCTTTGAAGAGTGGTGAAAGATGCTAATGGATAATCTGCTGAAAGTTGTGGTTTTTGATAGTTTTTGATAGCCTTACTGTGAGCTGTAGAATTGCTAAACGTTGTTTAGCAAATAATGTTGCTTAGTTTCAACTAAGTTTTTTATTTTTATCACTGAAATAGTGTACCAAGGGTTGTAAGTTACTCAAATAGACTTTCTATAAGTCTTGCAATGTATATGATAGTTTTTAGCCTAATGTGGTTCAAGTCATCTTAAAAAGTAGTTGCCTAAAAGCTGATGCGAAACTTGGGGTGGGAAAGGGAAGGGTAGTACTTTCAAAGAATTTAGCCATTTTTCTCATTTAAAGAAATCACCTGCCCCCATTTTCCTCTTCTCCACTTTTCTCTCATATTATTGTTTTAAGAGGAACACCTCCTTTTGAAACTTGGTACTCCTAATCTTTAAAAACTGCATTCTCTAAGAGACCCCAGTGTATTTAATAGGTATCTTACAAGCTTAACCCATTGGCTCACATTATTTAGTGAAATCATGATCCTCTTTTCTTAAGAACACTAATTAAGCTCCTTAAGAACTATAAACCCCACCACTCTATAGATGTATCATACCACTAATATAAACAGTTTATAATTTGGGAAATTGTAATGTTACGCCTGTGCAATTTTTATAAGTGGCATATTATGGCAGGTAAAAATTGAGATACTTGGCTTTTCTTGGGCAAGCCACTAAGTTGTGGCGGAATGTTTTCTGGTGTTGGACTGCAATTATGCACTATTAAAGTAGTGGCCTGCTACATAACTGCATTTAGCCAGCATTTCTGCAGTGCGTAACTGTGAGGAACGTAGTACCGCAAATGGCAATGGACATTAGGACCCGGATGTAGTATTCCTGCTTGCTCCAAGATTCTCATTGCCGACTGCATACAGGTAGGTAACAAGCAATATAATCTAACTTGGTGACTTGCTATGTACTTTTAATCCGTGGGCATTCTGACATCACACTTCTGACAATGAAATAACAGTGCAGCACCTAACACTTGTATGCTAAAGCTAGCTTATCAAAACTGCGTGGGTTTGGGCTTAGAGCTGTAATTTGTCAGGCAGAATTCAGTGCTGTTGCAGTTCTCAGATAAAAAGTGCAAACTTGATTCTTTGGTATATCTGATTCAGTTGTGTGGTTTTCTTTAGTTGCATTGTAACTGAAGATAACATGGAACACATCAGTGGTGTGGGGGAAAGGGAACCAAACCATACTTGACTCTCCTGCTAGAGTGCTTTTAGCATCTTGACATGGACTGTATAGCATGTGATAATTAGTCTCTGTTGTAGCAAACTGATCAGCAATATCAGTTATTTCAGAATGCAATCTTGGTAATTCGGCAGGTTGAGTGAATTAAGACTGAAAGTACAGTTTTTTGTAATGTGACTTAAAATGCCTTTTTTTTTTTAATGGGTTCCATGGAAACACCTTTGTTACTAACTTGGGCTTAGATGGGAATCTAATGTGAATAGTTCAAGTTATGTGATTTGTCTAAATATGTCTATACTCTAAACCTGGGGGAAATTGGTGTGGCACACTGACTTGCCTACAGTTGAACACACTTTGGGAATCATTTCCCAATCATAAGACTTCGTCGTATTCTGTAGGATAACTGCAAATGTTCAGAGTAGCTTTTTGAATTTGGTTCCCTTCGCTTTAGGGATGCAATGATATAATCCAAAATATTTACTTACCAAAAAAATACAAGACTTTAAAAAGACCTTCTTTTGTTGCTTAGGACGTAAGCTTTGCATCACCTGGTGTTCCAGACCTCAACTCAACTCATATTTGGTCTCTGAACTCGTTTGTAGCTAGCACGCATGAGAAACAGCTTTCATGTATAATGCTTTCTGCTCTGTAACTGGAAAGTTTGGTTTACTTTGTATAACTGTGTAAAAACTCTTCTTGACTGAGAATTTTCTTCCGTTGTATTAAGAAAAAATGGCTTGTTCTTTGGCAAGCAATTCACAAGGTGGGGACAAATTTGTACTTTAATATGTAGTCCATTCAAACAAATAACTTTTGACTCTGCTACTAGATAAAAGAGTAAATGGTGACTAGTTTAGCTCTCAATGTGAATACTACAATGCAAAGCAAACATAATGCTAGATAATAGTGACAAGAGTGTCACTAAATTTGCATACAACCCTGATGGGGCTTTCCTGTGGCATAATCCATTAAATCGGTGGCTAGCACTTGCTACCGTGATTTAGAGATTGTTTAGAAATAAAGGCTCAGGTTCTGTTTCTTAATAGTCAATAACAATTTTAAGAGAATGTACTTGTTATAATACGGACTTTAGGAACATCATTGGGGTGGGGGGTTAATTTTGCTTCATTCTGCTTATTTCAAAGTGAATAGGTTTTTGCACTTTCGAATGAGAAACCTGTGACTTAAGTTGATTCTTACTAGTTTTGATTTGTACGTAGCTATAATTCGTGAATCTTAGTACAGGGGGGGGATCTTAAATCACTCAGTCAAAAAGCTGGGAATAAATGGGTTTCAGTAATAACACTGCTGAGGTGCTTGCATTGTATTTCATAATCTTCTCTTGCTACATGCCAAAATTATTATTTTTAATGAGAATGGTCTGATGTTCAGAGGTGTGATGCCAGAATGCATTTTCGTACTGTTAGGCCATTGGAACAGTTAACAGGTGCTTTCTGAAAGATGGAAGAAATGCAATGGGTGCTCTTCACACAAGGTTGCAAAACCTACCAAAAAATGCACAATAGTCTCACTTTTCCCAAATAAAGAGATGCGTGTGACTAGTTTTGGACTTTTAAACCTTAATGGGGGTTGCATGTCTCCTATTGTTAATCATTGTCAGCTGCAGTGACACGATCCACAGTCCTGCATTTACTGCCTTTCCCGTAATGATTCTGGACAGGTTTTAGAGAGCCAGGATGTTTGTTCTGGGCCTTACTTGGTTTTGGCTTTAGCTGATATGTTTCAGTGCTCTTGTCAGCTAGTGCAGTTCTCAAATGGCTGCCAATTAGGGAAAGAACTTGGAGGATTTGACTGCTCCTAATCATCTGTCATTGCTGCTAGATAATGATTGGCAATTTTTAAGACTCAACTGTGGAAACCTCACAGTTGTTGGTAAACCATCAACCATAAAAATGTTGCTTTTGAACACCAGTGCTGAAAAGATTTTATTCGGAGGGTGAAAAGGGAGGCTGGATGCAGAATAGGGTAATCTGGAGAATGGGGGAAGAATGCAAAACGATATAGTATCCCTTATGGATGGTACATGTGCAACAGGGAACTCGATTTCATATACTCTTGGCAGTAAATGATAATTAGGGAGAAAGAAAAACCTGGAACTAGAATTAAGGCTGATCTTTCTGGTTTTTGTGCACTGTGGCCCTGCAGGCATATATAGTGAAGGTGAATGTCTTCTCCCTCAGAAAAAACTCAGGTTCCTTGCTGTCCCGATAAGGCATAGTTTCCCTGCCCTAACTTAAAACTCAGTGAGGACTTAGAGGGAAAGAATGAGGCAAATACACAGGATTGCAGGATAACAACTGAATTGTTCTGTACTGTGGAATGGGGAGGGTACTCTTGGAGGACTGCTGAAGGTGGTCAGTCCACCCGAGAATGGAAGACATACTTGAATGAGGAGCAGGGTATGTGCTTTTATGAAAAAAGGCGATGTTAAAACTTATTTGGTAAGGTAAACGTTGTCACATACCTTCACATAAGGGATAGTATATTTTGGGTTGCAGTCAAACTTTATATTGTGCTCAGACTGGTGAAAATAGCAGTTAGGCTTTTGTATTTTAAGAAGATACAGTTTTCATTCTAATTCAGGTGTCTGCTTTATTGCTTTACGTAAGAATAATTTTAGATTTTCCCCCCATGAAGTTTCTTCCTTTTTTTTTTTTTTTTTTTTTTTTAAATGCTGTAACTTGCCCCCAATCTTGGTCTCTGGAATTTTATTCTTTAAAATTTGAAGTTAATAGCATTTTCAAACTTTACACCCTTGTCTTTTATACTAACTTTTTCTAATTATTCTTTAGGTACCAATGATTGATGTTGGCTGATTGGAGTGCTTATTCAGTTGAAGTAAGTTGCCTTAGAAATCTTAACCTTAGAAGTAGAGGACTTTGGGGTTTGATTTTTCTATTTAATGGTTAGATTTTTTTTAAATTAGTTTCATGTACGAAACAACGTAATAGACATTTATCCTCACAAAGTGGTAACCCACTCCCCCAATCTACTACCCTTCTGACATCGAAAACAGCCATTACATTTCCACTGTCTATTCCTTATGTTGTACTCCACTTTATGTGAATACATATATACATATATATTTAAATTGTAGTTGACATTATTCAGCTTCAGGGTACAGTGCAGTGATCAGACATCTACACCGTACCTGAAGTGGTCTCCCTAATAAGTGTCTATCGGGTATGCTACATGATGGTTAGATAATTTGCCGTAGCTATGTGGGGTGAAACATTTGATTTTTACGGTGTTTTGTCGCTCCTAAGGTGATATTCCTGTATTTCTGTGTTTTTGAAAATAGGTATGTGCATGTACCTATGTGTGTGAGTTGGAAAGAGAAAAGATGGGGAAAATTTATTACGAAAATGTCAAATAGAAGAATTGAGAAAAGGTGCATGGTTATGTGGGGAAAACCATCATAGGAGAACAGAAAAGTGGGCTTGAATTAGTGGAGAAATGCTGTATTTTTAGTACTCTAAATTCAACCTTAGGACACATTCAAAAGTACAAATTTTAGAATTTTTGTGGGAAAATTTTAGAATTTACCAGGGTAGGCCAGATCTTTTTGAAGCAATGCCATAGTAAAACAAAAAAAATCACTGATTGGAATACAAACATAAAATATACACATTAACTATTAATAAGAATGTAATGCTGAGCAATATTATTTTAATAAAATTACATTTTTAATGATAGGTGGATATTTATTCTCAAGACATCACACAGCATGAGCCAACCAAGAAGGAAAGCCAAAACTTGCTAGACTGAGGAAGTGCCTAGGTAAGTTACACAGTCCTTACTCTGTAAATTGCCTTTAGAAAAAAGAACTCTTGAATAATACAAAAATAATCACTTGTGTGTGAACATCTAATTTTCATTTCTTCTATATTAAAACCTTCTTGTAGGAAATATTTTCACAGTACTAAAATATTTGTTTTAACAGTCTTCTGAGGTTGTAGGCTTTGTTGATTTGGCTCCAGCCTCAGAAAAAGGGGGACTTCAGTTTTCAATAAGAAATAGGTACATATATTCACTTCTGCACATAGCACCATGCAGAGGAGGGTTCGGAAAATTTGAAGTTCCTGTTTTGCTTTTCATCTATATAGTTATATGGTAGGATCTTTTACAGTTGAAAATAAATGAGAACAAAATATAAAATGATCTACTGGACTGATTGACAATTTTAAACTCAACTCTGCTGTTCTAGCTGTAAAGCAATCAGTGTATAAACAAATGGACATGGCTGTGTCCAATAAGACTATTTTACAAAAGGGTGGCCGTGGATAGTAGTTTACTGTCCCCTTATCTAATATGAATTGCATGTATAGATAGATAAGGTATCAGTCAGGTTTAAGGGGCTCTCATCGTTTGAAATGGAAACAATCTCTGCATCTTAAGCTGTAGTTATATGTACGTGGACCATTAAATACTATTAATACCACATTCCTTGATTAACGTTTGTTAGGAAGTTTACTTGCTTGGTGCTGATAAATGTTTGAGAACTTGATAACTACTACATCTTTTGGGAGTAATCATTTCCTTTAATTGGCAGGATCAGGTGAACTGTTTCCAGGAAACCAGTGAGGAAGAGGGCAAAGAGGAGTGAACAGCCTAATTGTTAATAAAGACATTTTAAAATCAGATTGTCCTTTTGTTTTGTTTTTAAGTAGGACTCTTTCATTTTCTAGAATTTTCCTATGTTATCAACTTGTTTCTAGGTGACATAAAGATGTTCCGATTCTAGACATAGAACAGATTGTATATAATTCAGAACTGTTTCTTGAGGCTTTTTTGGCAGAGCTATTTAAACCTAATTACTAATCAATTAGATGGCTCTTCTGCCTAACTTGATTTGGCCATCAGTATTTTAAAATTGTCTTTACTCATTATAGGTTTTATACCTAAAGTGCTAATTTATTAGCTTGCTGTGATTAAAGAGAAGAAAGTCGGAATTCAGGAGTTTGTTCAAGATTAGTTAAAATAGCCACAAGGGAAGAGAGTTGAAAGCCATAGCAGTCACTGGTGCCATGGAATTTGCTTTGAAGAACTGTATAGTCAGTACTAGGGTTGAGACCAAGATCCTGTTTTTCTCTTGATTGGTTGGTCATTCTGCTTATCTGTGGTTGCTATATTTTTTCAAACAGGGAGGCCACCATTCCAAATCAAGAAATCTTTTTTGAGTTTGTGTCTTGGTTCAACTTTCTCTTTCTGATTGCGAGCTTAAAAACTTAGGATCTGAAGGTTTATGGATCTCAAGGCAAAAACACCCTGCAGTGTAAGACAGTGGTTAAGGGCATAATGGGGTCATAAATACTAGAGTTCGAGTATTGAGCAATTTGCCCAGCTGCATTATCTTGCAAGTTACCCAAGTTGCAGTTTGTTCACTGGTAGAATGAAGAAAATAACTTTAATTGGGTCATTTGGATAAAAGGTGATGATGCACATAAAGCATTTAGCACAGTTCCTGAAAGAAAAATATGTGGTATTTTCAAATAGTCAGGGTTTATAGTCAACAAGTTGAGAATTCTTTACCTGGTTATAAAGCGTGGAATTAGAAGATCTGATATATACTTTAATATTTGATAGCAAAGAGTAATGTATTAATTTTGGTAAGCTTTTAGACCGTGTAGTCCTTAAGGGAAAATTAGTACCGTGTTTCCCAGAGAATAAGACCTAGCCGGACAACCCGCTCTAACACGTCTTTTGGAGCAAAAATTAATGTAATTAATGTCAGACCCGGTCGGTCTTATGTTAATTTTTGCTCCAAAAGACACATTAGAGCGGGTTGTCCGGCTAGGTCTTATTCTCCGGGAAACACGGTAATAGATCCCTAGTACTGAAGGGATTGGGAGCCCTGGGAGAGACCTTTTAGTTTTAACAAGTTATTTGACTTCAAATATTAAATGGGTTAAATAAGAATCCCTGCTGAGCTGAGTTGTATGTTGATTAGTTGGTATTTTAAGTACTTGGCACAATGCCCAACATAGATATTAGTAAGTGTGTGGAGACAAGCCTAAGCTTAGAATTACACAATAAAGCCCACAAGATTTTAACACATAGATGGGGCATGTGTTTTGCACCCAAAATGGGTTGAGTTCCAAACATGCCTGAGGCAAGAGGGAGCATAGTACTTACAAATAACTCAAGGATTGAAAGTGAAAATGACTTGGAAGAAATTGTGAAGAACCAAATAGTAAAACATCTTCATGTTCTGGATTGAAAGACTTACGTAACATTGTTGGCATGTCATTATTCTCCAAACTGATTTACAGATTCAACATGATCCTAACTGACTTCTTGAAATTCAACTGAGATTCATATGGCCCTTTATAACATACAAAATTAACAAAAAGTGGGCCAAACACTTAAATGTAGCAACAAAAATTTAGGAGAAAATGGGTTACTCTTCATGACCTTGAGTTTGGCAAAGGAGACTTAGCTATGACACCAAAAATGCAACAATAAAATAGGTAAATTGGACTTACCAGATTAAAAACTGCATCAAAGGACACCATCAAGAAAGTGAAAAGAACCCACAGAAGGGGAGAAAATAATTGGAGATCATGTATCTAGAAAAGATACAATTTTAAAAACAATTAAAATAGGCCAAAGGTTTGAATGGAAATTTCTCCCAGGAAGATAAATGGCCAATAAGCACATGAAAAAGTGCTTAACATCATTCTAAGCACCATGAAACCATGCTAAGTGAAGCCAGTCAATAGAGAATTACAAATCAACCATGAGATATCACTTCCAACTCGGGTGTATGATGAGTAAGTTCTGAATGTCGAATATATGACATGTTGACTGGTTAATAACTGCATTGAAACTTGCTAAGAGTGGAATGAAAATGTTCTCAAAGGTGAGGTGGTGAATGCTTTCAAAAATGTATATGTAGTCATTTGCCACAATGTTTCAGTCAGTGGACTGGGTATACTGTAGTTCATAAGATTAATGCAGCTGAAAAATTCCTATGTAGTGACAGCCATCATGTAATGCAACGCATTGCAATTCATTGGTCGTGTTTGTGGTGGTGATTGTGTATAAATCTGCCAGTACATTGTACAATATTTGATAATAAATGACTTGTTAAGAATATTTTGTCATTAGTGTACTTTCTGATAGTTTGCTGCTAAACAGTATGCCAAGTTACACCAGCAGCAGTCTCATGTTTACTGTGTCTTCATTGCATCATTTTCTCTTCTGCTTGACTTAATCTCATGTTTTGTACAATAACATGCTGTACAGGTTTATAACTGAGGTGTGTGGTAGGCTATACCATGTACGTTTGTGTAATTACACTCTGATATTCACAAAGCGATGCATTTCTCAGAAGGAATCCCTGATAAGCAGTGCATGACTATCAAATCACAACACTTGAAATATCTTAGTTTTATTTGCCAATTATTCCTCAGTAAAGCTGAGGGGAAAAGATAATCACTTCACACCCACTAGAATGTCTAGAATCAAAAAGTCAAGGGGGCAGCCAGTTAGCTCAGTTGGTTAGAACACGGTGCTCTTAGCCACAAGGTTGCTGGTTCCATCCCCATATGAGCCACTGTGAGTTGCACCCTCCATAACTAGATGGAAACAACTACAGTGGGTACCTCGGTTTTCGAACGTCTCTGTTGAACATTACGTTTTATGAATGCTGTAAATTTTATGGATGTATGGTATTAGTAAAATGCATGCTAAATTTGTAGTTTCAGTAAGGAAGGTTGATTTTTAAGATCTGGAACGGATTAATCCATTTTGGATTACTTTATATGGCTGGGGAAACTATGCCTCGGTTTTCTAACGCTTCAGAACTCGGTCTTCTGGAACAGATTACGTTGAAAAACCGAGGTATCACTGTACTTGACTTGGAGCTGATGGGTCCTGAAAAACAAATAGACGTTTTTTTTAAAAATCACCAGTCAAGTGTTGGCAAGGATGTGAAAAAATTAGAATCCTCACAGGCCACTGGTGGGAATGTAAAATGGTGCTGCCACCTTGAAAAACAGTCTAGTAGTTCCTCAGTTACCCTATGACTCAGCAATTTTAATACCTGAAACGAAAACGTTCACACAAAATTGTATATGTGAATGCTTAAAGTATCATTCATTATAGTGTAAAAGTGGAAACAACTTAAAATGTCCATTAACTAATAAATGGATTAAAAAATTGTATGTCCAAACAATGGACTGTTAGCCATAAAAAGAAGCGTAGTGATACATGCTACAACATAAACTTTGAAACCATGCTAAGTGAAGCCAGTCACAAAAGACCACATATGATTCTATTTATATGAAATGGTCAGAACAAGAAATCTACAAAGTAGATTGGTGGTTTAGGACTGGGGGAGATAAGAGTTGAGGAAGGGGAGTGTAATGGGGAAGAGGGAGATGACTACTAAAGGATACAGGGTTTTTGAGGTAGTGAAAATGCTCTAAAATTACTGTGACATATGTCTGTGAATATACTAAAAAACCATTAACTTGCATACTTTGGATGAATTGTAATATGAATTACATTTCAAAAAAAGGTTTTTTATAAAATGACCATGGGAGTGGTTTATGGCTAGAGCAGTAAGGCAGGAATCTCATCATGGAAGGCCTTGTAGGCTATGTTAAGGATTTTGATCTTAAGCTTTTTCTTGTTCTTGCTAGTCACTTGAACAAGGGGCACTGAGATCACCTAGATTATTAAAGTGGCCTTCTAACTTGTTTACTCTTTGCATTTTCAGCACAGCAGCAGTACACTCAGTGGCTTAGGAAAATGAATTACGGTGTTGGGGGTCATTGGGTCTCAGTGACGCAGGTGGAGGCTGGAGCTGAGTCTTCTATTGGGGTGGATGGGTATTGTCCAACATGGCTGTTTCACTCATGTGACACCTCAGCTGAGATGGTTGGGACATTTATATAGTTTCCACAAAATAGGTATGTCTAAATTCCTAAAAGGAAAACAGACTGGTGACTGTTTTTGAGACAAGTGAGGAAGAGGGACTTTGCAGAACAGTCCACTCTGAGCCTGTGGTATGGAGAGGAAAGACACCTAAATGACAGTTGGCTGTAACAGCAATCCCAGCAGATTGGAAAGCAGCCCTATACTGGAAAAAAAGGAAAGCCAGTGTGTCGAAGAAAAGGGTTTTGAGCAGTAGAGAAACACTGCCTGCCCTTGGCAGTAATAGACCTAAAGAGGAATGATTTTTGTATTTGAGGATTAATAAATATTTTACTTTATGTCTTAGGGAGACTGGCACTCAATTTACCTATTGGTTTGGAGCCAGGGATTTCTTTTCATCAAATGTTAAGACAAAATCTTTGGAAGGTGAATTTAACAAAGCAGTTGTACCAACAAGACAGCTACATGCTTTTTAGGATTGTTTTCCATTGCTTTGGATTTCTTTGAGGATTCACTTTATATGGGTATCGGGTGTTCCGTTTGTTGCTTTTTCTTGAATTCTTTTCAAGTCTCTTGATTTAAAACATTTTCCTCCTTTCCATCCTGTTACGGATCAACAATGTTTATTCACTTGAGTTCCCTTTAGTTTTTAAACTGATTTTTATTTTTTATTTCTAATGCTTTCTTGAATTCTTGTCACCCTCAAATCTTTTATCTACTCATCTGAGTCTAGTTCTGATTTACATTATTTTATAACTATCATTTTCTTAATTTCATTTAGTTTGGTTTGAAACAAGTTAATTTGTTTTGTAAGGGTTTACTCTGTTCTATATTCATAATCTTGCATGTTTCACAATTCTTTGTTGCTCACTTTTATGTGACATGCATTTTCCTTTTAGGAGGGAGGGAAAAGGACAGAATAACTTTACTAGTCCCAAGACTCATGAAATCTTATTTTCATAGTAACTGAGATATGACCTAGTATTGAGATCTGCTTCCTTTGCCTCACTTCCAACTGTACATTTTCCTTTGCCTCTATTCCCTGCCCTGCTCAATTTGGTATCTACAGCCAGCAGTTTCTCCTTAAATGGATTTTGTTTTGGAATGCTTAGTTTTGTTAGTTTCATGAGTTCATAAGGACCTAGCCGCCTCTAACATCTTCAGAATTTAGCAGTCCCCTTAAACTGAATTGCAAATTGCCACCTTCAGGAATTCTCTGTTTTGGCAGTTTTCAAATTGGCCTGCATACTTTTCAATGGAAGGAAGCCTGTTGATTTGGGGGACCTCCTATTCTCGAGGCCACCAGACATCCCACTGAATTTCCTCCATGACCTATACAGACAGCTGATAACATTCAGGTCTTTTACCTGCTTTTCAGTTTGTTACTACCTAATCTCATTTTGGGATTGTGGGGATTACTTTGTCACCAAGCTTTGTTGTAGATGCTGTGCATGGGTTTTTGCTTTTATGAAGGGATTTGGGGAGATTAAAAATTAGTACACTGTTATTTCTGCCATCTTCTATTCTTTAATGCATTTCCTGGTAGTTAATCTTATCTTTAGGAATATTCGATGTTTGTATAAGAGGTAATAGAGGGCTGGCCCAGTGGCTCAGGTGATTGGAGTGCTGGGCTCCTAACGCTGAGGTTGCTGGTTCGATTCCCACATGGGCCAGTGATCTATGCCCTCTACAGCTAAGATTGTGAACAGCGGCTCTCCCTGGAGCTGGGCTGCTGTGAGCAGCCTGAGGTTGGCATGAGCTGCCATGGGTTACCATGTGCTTCCATGGGCTGCCATGAGTGGCCGGCAGATGACTGGCGACCGACTGCCTCAGGGGGGGGGAAGCACAAGGCTCATAATACCAGCATGGGCCAGGGAGCTGTGTCCTACACAACTAGACTGGGAAACAACGGCTTGAACCTGAGTGGCGGGGGAGGTGGGGCACGGAAGAAGTGGGGAAAAAGTAATAGAGCAGTGATTGAAAGCATGGGCTTTGAGTCACACTATACCTGGGCAACTACTACCTGGGCACAAATTCTAGATTTACCATTTACTAATTGTGTCATCTATAACCTCTGTCTTAATTCCCTCTGTAAAATAATAGGTTGTTTTGAGAACTAAATAAAAAACAAAGCATGGAGAAAAGTTCTAGGTTATGTAGTGGGCATTCAACAAAGAGCTGTTTTTTGTTTCCTTTTTCAGGTCTAGGTCTATCACTGGCTATATAGTGGACTATTTTAAGTAAAAAACCATTTGAAGATTAAAAATGAAAACCCAGCCTCTTGAAACTAACTTACTTCCATGACAAGAAACAAGTACAAATAGCTAGAAAATAATGATGAGAAAAACACATGGGAGACAAAGGTGACTTAAGAGGAAAGTTCAGTGGTAAACACTTTGCCAAACAGAAAAGAAGGAAAATACATGCAATAAGTATTCAGTACTAGAGATTAACTGCCTTCTATATTGTTTTTTAAAATAAAAGTAGAAATCAGTGAATTTATTTTTAAATTTGTATTTTAATTGGGGAATATTGGGGAACAGTTTTTCCAGTACCCATCAGGGTCAAGTCGTCGTGTTGAATCTAGTTGTGGAGGGCACAGCTCATTGACCCATGTGGGAATTGAACAGGCAACCTTGGCGTTAGGAGCACAGCACTCCAACCACCTGAGTCACCGGACCAGCCCCAAAACCGGGTCTTGTATTAATTTTTGCTGTAAAAAACACATTAGAGTTGATGGTCCAGTGAGGTTTTATTTTCTGGGAAACACGGTAGCCTTGACCCATCAACTCCACTCCTAAGGCCCTCAAGCACCCCAGAGCAGACCTTTTAAACTGGTGTGCCAGGGATCCATGGTTGGATAGGGCCTTAAATGGCCACAGTTCTCAAAGCCTCATCTTTTATCCTAGTGTAGTGTACAAATACCTACTTACATGAAAAGAGCTGATAAGCAACCTCTTCTAGTATCTTGGAGTTCCACATTAGAAAGCTAAGTTTCATTGGAATCAGGTCCTTATTTTATTCAGGTCCTTATTTTATTCTTTGCTGAACCTCCAGCAGTTTGAATAGTACCTGATATATAGTACTTGCTCAATAAATATTAGATGAATGTACAAGGGCATATAAAAATGGTCACTGGAGTATTATAAAAGTGCAAAATCAAGACTAAAATATCCACTTACATAGAAAAAGGAAAAACATGTATTCATATAACAGATTTTTATTCAATAGTTAAAATAACTAGAAATCCATATGTCTCAAAAACTAAGTGAAAAAAGCAAACAAAAGATACGTACAATGCAACATATAGTTTTATATAAAGTTTATAAACAAGGCTACGTACTAAGTATAAAATTATAGAAATGTTATCAGGAAAAGATTTGCAGCTTTAACATGATCTATAATTTATTTCTGAAATAAAAACCTGGAGCACAGCAAAATGTTAGGATTTAATAGAACTAAATGTTACTTGTTATGTTCTTTGTATTTTTCTATGTTAAAATCATAATTGTTTTAAAAAGTAGGATTGATAAATAAACCTAAGAATGTGTATGAAAAACAAAAAAATAAATCAACTAAAGAAATCACTGGTTGGCGTAATCAAAAAAGAAAAGGTACAGAAGATGAATGAATAAAGTTAGTATAGGTATAGAGAAGAAATTGAGAATACTTTCTATAACTCTAAGCAAATAGATTTGAGAGAGCCCCGATGAAATGGATGCTCTTTGTAGAAAAAATTACAAATTATAAAAATTGATGAAACACCAAGGGAAAAGTGGCAGGGAAATATTCCTCCAAAAAGGGTGGGGGGGGGGGGGAATCCAGGCCCAGCTCTATCTACCACTAAATTGTTTCAGATCTTTGAGGAAAAGATTTCCTTGTTATCTAAACTTGTAAAATATAAAGAGCCCTATTTCTTTTGGGGTTACTTGAAAAATAGTCTTATTTTCATAAAGTAGATTAAGAATTCCTATTGTGTTCATCCAGCTCTTGCGTCAACCAAAAACACAGCAGTATGTAGTTTTAATGTTTAAATGTTAAAGTTCATAGAAAAAGATACACAGATGGCTCAGGCAGATATCCAAGCTTATTCTCAAGTGAAAATACAAAATTCCACTGAGATTTAATTGCCACAGAGATTAAAATCCCATTCAGCTAAAAGATTGGCAAAAAATCAAAACATTTAACACTGCCTTATAAAGATTTGAAGAAACAGGCACTCTCACACCGTGGTGGTGGTACTGTAAATCGGCACAATCCCTGTAGAAAGGAGTTTGCCAATATCTATCAAAAATAAAAATACAAATTTTGACCTAGTGCTCTAATTTAAAATTTTATCTTACAGTAACTCACTAATGTGCAGCATAATCTGTGAGGTTATTAAATGCAGCATTATTTATACTAGCAAAAGATTAGAAAGTGTTTAGCAGTAGGGATGGTTCCAATATATTATGGTACATCAATACAATTAAATCTTACAGTTGTAAGATGGGACAATATCAAAAAAACATATAAAGTGAACAAGGCAAGTTGAAGATAAAGTGTTTTTCTTAAGAGACAAAAAATTAAAAACTTGTTACAACAGAAACACAAAATTCTTTCAGGTAGATTCAAATTAGCAAGTACTATATGTCTTTCATCTGATGGATAAACTTTTCCACAATTCCATTTAGTCTTTCAGGCTCCATCAGTTTATTTACCAATTCCTGCTCAACAGCCATTAGAGCCAAGCCATTGAACTTCTCTTGTCCCATGGTATGACATAAATATGTTTTAAGACGAGGCAGTACAGAAAATGAATTTTCAACACTTGGTGAAGTAACTGGCCAAGACAAAGCAATATCTAATAGCTTTGATATGCAAGGAATATTGTTGTGAAGACCATGCTGAATAAACAAATAGCCAAGATTGATGAAGTCGATGTGATCATAATCTATGGCAAAGTTGAGCTTTGCATATTGCCGATAAAATCTAAGTTCTGGGATGATGTCTGCATCAAGTTTATAAAATTCTTGGACATGCTTGGCTGTTGCTTCACTTAATGGTTCATTCCATTTAAATAATAATTCTGAAATTTGCTTCACTTTGCAATAATCCAACTCTGAAAAACATACTTTTAAATTTTGTAATATAGTATCTAATCCTTGGTAATAAATATTAATTTTATATTGTTCTTCTGTTGAGGTAGACAAACACGTACTGCCTGAATTGCCACGGTCTGTTACTTTTTGAATTTTTCTTCTTTTCTGAAAAGAAGGTCTTTCAACTTCAAAACCTTTACAGGTTATTTTTTGACATATTTCTTCTGCTCCATCCCAGATAGTTTTGAAATACAAATCATTTCTTTCAGAGGATAAACATTCCAAAATTGCTTCTATTTTTGAAGACAAGGAAAAAATGTCTATGGTTTCACTTTGAAGCTCTTTGGAAAGAATTCCTGTAACACTTAATACTCGATAAAGAAATTTCAGACAAAAAATAAATTCAAATTTGGAAACCAATGACAACAAATCACTCAATTCATCAGCCAAACTTGTATTTGAAGAATGGCTTGATACAACTTCCAGTGTTTCAATAATCTCTGGAAGACCCTCAATCACAGATAGTAATGTATGATCGTGGACTGTCCAGCATGATTGTGATGTATGTTTCTTGCATGTTTCGTTTTGACTTAGCTTACAAATCTTTTGAAAATTTGCAGATATTTCCCCAGACATATGAAAAGTGTTGAACAAAGAACTGAGAATCTTTAGAGTACTTCGGAGTTCTTTTACTTCTTTACAAAACCTAATTACTGCTAAATCCAAAAAATGTGCATAACAATGTATGTATAAAGCTCTTGGCTCTTCCTTCTTGAATTCTGCTGCAATTTTATTAAATTTCACCCTCAAATTAGTGGTACTGTCATAGGCCTGGCCTCGTATTTTATTCAAATCAACTCCAATTTGCTGCAGGTAAGTTGTGATAGTCCTGAGTAAGTTGGTCCCAGTCATCTCTTCAACATCTATGAAACCCAAGAATCTTTCTTTAATTAAAATTGCCTTTGATGTTTTCTGTGGGTATCTTACACAAATTGAAAGCTGTGCTTTAGTGACACTATAAGTTGCCTCATCACATATTATAGAAAAAGCTGAGGAGACATTGATCTCATTCACAATATCTTGTAACATTTCAGTCTTTATTATTTCAATAATATCATTTTGAATTTGTGTACTATTATAGAAGTCAACTTGTGAATTCATAAGTCGAAATATTTCTTGTCCTTTATCTTTTGCTCTGATTTCTAACAATTCTAAAAAATTGCCTTTATTCACAGATGAAATAGACTGATCGTTTTCTCTTAAGGGTAAACACTGCTTTCCAAGAAATAAAATATTTTCAATTATAAGCTTTAGGTACTTTGTATTTCCTTCAGTCTGTTTTGAATGAATAGGTAAATTACCATTGACAGCTTCATCACAAAACTGGTATTCCCTCCAAAATTGCAATGACTTCAAATGCATTTTACTTTTTTCATGCTTTCTGAATTTTTCAAGAGTTTTTTTCCAATTAGCAATTCCTTGGGCTGCAAATGATTCCCTTCCATACCTAGAATTTTTTTGGTAGAACAACTGGCATGAATAACAGAATGTCACATTCTTTCTAACACTGTTTTCTAACTGCTGAAAATTTGAACACCAAGATTTTTTAATACTTTGCGATTTACCTTTAAATTTTTGTACTTTGGATGTAAATTTTGGGCGACATAGTCTGTCACTTATTTTCACAGATTCCATACTGCACGTGTCATCTTGGTTTGACACTTGATCTTTCTGTACTTCTATATTGGAGTCATTCGTATGCTGACCGAGTACTGATGAAGACAGGGAAAGACTTGGCTGTTCCACACTGCTATTAGCAACACCACTGCTTGCCTCACTGGATGAATTCTTAGAAATCTTTAGAAAAGGATAAAATAACATTTGTTTTAACAGTTTTCAAATAGTCAATTAAAATATCAAATACATCTATTCTAGTAACATAAAGTGAACGGGCGTGTTACAGTATGAGCTCCACTAGGGGGAAACATTACTAATTATTTGTAACTTATTTATTTGCAATCTAGATTCAGCATTAATTGTTCAAAGGGTCACTTGGTATGTAACTGTAATAAAAATAATTCTTACTGCTCTGGTGAGAATTGCTTAAGTATTAGGAAAAGTAATAAAGAACCCAGAGGAAAAACTGACTAATAATACTTCTGCTTAAATATTCTTATTAATAATTTCGAGTCAAACTTGAGATTTGGCAAACTGAATGTAAATACCAAAAAGGGTTTATTGCTCTGCTTTTTTCAGCTGTAGGATCAAAATAGAAGTTAACTTGCTCAGATATACACACATATATACGTGCACAAAATATACTTTAAAAAGTTGAAGAGCCAAAAAAATTAATAAAACTTACATCTGCAGTCACATTTGTTGTTACTGAAGAAACTGTACCTATTTAAAATAAAGCATAAATTTAAGAACTTACACCATTATCTATAAAAACAATAACGTAAGTATAATTGCTTCTTTCATGTCAGGCAACAAAAACTTAGAGATTCATCACGTATGGCAACAGTATATATGTCAAATATCCTCACATCCATTTTTACCTTGTAAGACAGAGTTCACGACGGGCAGGGCAACGTGAGTATCTGCCAACGACACTATATTGCTTATAATTGGCGTCTGATCTTTCTTTGGAGAAAGCTGCTTTGGAGAAAGTTCTGTTGAAGTATCATGCACCATGGAAACATTTACTGATAAAAATAAAAAGATTTCTTATAAGCCAGGCAGAATTAATCAGAAAGCACTGTTTAATAACAAATGTTTCAACAGACAATGCAAATATCTAATAGCTTTAGGAATTGCTGAGTAAATTCTATTAGGGCTTAGGGGTAGCCAGGTTCTTTAGGATAACATCAATAACAACATTAAACTGATAGATTTCCTACCACTACCTTTGCACACAATTTCTCAGTGTTATACTATTTGCTTGAAATTTCAAGCATATCTTTTCTGTGAAATTACCAATGAAGAACAGAAAAGAGAGTCCTATACAATCTCCTAATGGTATCATTTCTAACTCAAGATTCATAAAACCTCAACACAAATCAAGCTGGGCTGTTGTCTCAGATTTCTGAGTATTGCAGAGATTTCTATAGTAAGCCAGTTTGCAAGGTATACAAACCCCAGGGGCATCATTCACTCCACCGTCTACATAAATAGCACCACTGGTCCTATATGTGGCTCTTGGATGGAAAACAATTGGCCCTGGATTATCTGGGCTTTTCTATTGGTGAACTTCATAAACTATTTCCAACTCGCTCTACTTCATGTGAAAAACGTAACTAATAGCCTTTTTTTTTTTTTTTTAACAAAGCAGGGCTAAATACAAGATTCTATATCTAGTACAACAGTCTTTATAAATAAATACTAAATCTCTGGTGGTGAAGTAGCTTTCCTTTTACACAAAAATACTGGAAAACATTTCTTTGCAACAAGTTTTGAATGCGTTTGACTTTTAAGTCAGTTTAATTTGGAAATGAATCAAGGTTATAAATTAAAGGAAGTAGTAATATTCAATAATTCCTAAACCTCTGATAACTACTAAATATTACCTGTAGAAGATTCCATCTTAGCTTTACTGTAAGCAGAAAAACAATTAACAGAGCAGAAAAGCTCTGTCTTCCCGGAGTCATTGGTAATCTCAATCATTTCATCTGAGGGCTTCAATGATTTGCTAAGAGCAGATATAAGTGTTTTTGCTGGTTTCTGTTAGAGATTAAAATAACATTCATGTTCCTGGTATATGACAAGTTATTAACATAATATAAAAACATACCCACTACCACTGCTCTACAAATAATGACAATGAAGCCACATTTTTACATTTTTTTAAAAATCAGAAAAAAAGGTATCGTGGATTACAACGATTAACGCGGGAAATTGGTCAATCTATTAATTATTTGTATGATCTGTCAGATATATTAATAGTAATAATATATATGCAAGTAATGAAGAAAGTGGTCATAGAAGTTCACCATCCCAGGCAATCGAAGCCAGCTTGATAAACAGAAGTCTTACAGATCTTCCCTCAATGCCTATTTGGGTATCAGCTCAGGAAAACCTACTGATGCTGAGGAGGAGCCAGAAAAAGAGGGCTCAACACGTTACAGGACGCTGTGGGGGTCATTAGACTCACTTCATGGTAAACACTGCAAACACTGAATGAAAGCAGCATGCAAGCAGTAAGAAGTACAGAATATAACATGTTTAGTAAGCAGTAAGTGTGCCAAGGAAAAGGATAGACACAGGTTCACCACCTATTTCTAGTGAAAGAGGAACAGTCATTGCTGGACTTAAGAAGTTAATACTAATGGCAATGATGTAACAGAATTGCTTTTTGGGGCAAAAACTGCAGACAAATGAAAATACACTATGAATTTTGTTTTTCTGTGAAAGAACAGGATACTGGGAAAGGAAGAATGAAACAAAAAGTGTCATTGTGAAAATTTATATTTTTATCCTTTATTGTAAATTTTTGTAATTCATCAGTACTTAACATTAACCAAAAATAGTGGTATAATTTATGATGATTTAATCATATGAGAAAGCTAATAATACTTAACATACTCTATTAAGACGGTAATGGCCTAAATAATTACAATGACACCAAATCACTTTTGAAAATACGAAGCCATCTCATTTTCAGATTCACAGATTTGAACATTTTCTACTTGATTACAGTTCACTAACAATTTGGGTTTTCTCCATTACCACTAACACAATATCTTACATGCTGTGCATGGTTAGTTAGGTGGTGCTTCTTAATTCGTCTCTACAAACCAGCCCTGCCCCATCACATAGGCTGAATAATAGTACTCAATATAGGCTCTTGAAACAGGCCACAGTCTATTAGAGTGTAAGGGATAAAGAAAAAGAAGGAACGGCATTTCTTGCATTTGGGAGGCTTCCATGCATTCTACCCTCCCATTTCTGGTCCTAAGATGGGACTCATGGTGTGGGCATTCAGCCAAAGATGTGGCTCACAAATGACCTATTTGAAATGAGGCTTAAGACACCCATCCTCAATTGCTTGTTTTTAAGGAAGAATTTATAGGGATGGAGTCGGGTCTTAAAACATCATCTAAACAAGCAAGATATGTTACAGTCCCACCTCATGAAATGGGCTTGGACAACTAATTGTGTTCATCTCAGCCCACCAAAGTAGGGCCAGCTTCTCGGTTCTCAGAACCACCCATTCAAGGTTCTCCTATATATAGTAGGGGATTATTTCTCATTGGTTTATTTCCTCCCATGACTGATTCAGAAAAAGCGTAACATTCTCAATTCGCCTAACCTCACTTTTGTGGTTAGTCTTACTGACCAGTGGACTATTGTTATTTTCACTATCTTTGTAGTTTACAAACAAGCTGCTATCTACTTGCCTTTCTTCAAGGTAAGATGATCAAATTTTTAGGAAAATCTCCATCTAGCACTTATCATGAAGTATAAGGAATTGCAAGAAGGAACTGTCTTTTATTTATCTCCTTCATCATCTTACCAATTGAAACTGTTCCCAATGGTACTAAAATCTATTATCTCCACATTTTCCTAAAGGGGAACCATTCACAAGCCAATTAATGGAAGGAACTCAATCATCAACGTTTCATTTGAGTCCTATGCATCAAATTCAAATGGAGTGAGTGGTCCTCACTTTAGCAATCATACCTGCTTAGATGCCGTAACACTCTTTGAACTGTTTAAATAAAGAGACTGTCCTTCCATCTGAAGTATATGAAACAGATTAGAGCTAGTGTAACAGTAAGTTCCACAGTTCTCACAGCAGTTCATAATGAGGTTGTGAGCAGAGTGAAACTTTGAAAAACAGGCATTACTGCAAAGAGTATGTTTCACATTCTGGTATTTTACTTCATACTGAATCTAGGATAAAAAATAAAAAAGATTTAGTAAAAATTCTGATATTTAAGCAGAATCAGAGTTCCTAAAGGTTGGAAAAAAATTGCAACTTACGAGAGTAGTCTTCTGACACGTGCTGCATTTGGTTAAAAGGCTATTAGTATATATGGTAACAAATGGTTTTCTTTTTCCTTCATATGATGAAAGACAAGATTGACTGCAAAAATTTTTGCTTGAGGTAGTGTCTTCCAGCTGGAGACTGATCACATCCTTTAGATTTAAAATATCTCTAAAAAATAAACAACAAGGGCACCATTAAACACTTTACCACAATGATAATTTCTTTATAAGCTAAATCATTCCCTCAAACAACCCTCTCCCCTGTTGTTTCATTTACCTGAAGAACTGTGAAATAGTAATATTAGCTTTGAAATAAGAAAACCTGAATTTGGTATCCAGTTTTCATTTATGTTAAGTAACAATGAACAAGTCATTTATGCTCCCTAAATGTTAACTTCATCTATGCAGTAGGGATTATAAAACATAACTGACGGTGCCGTTTTAAGGATTATCTAGCCTGTATTAGTTGGCGCTAGCGATAATACAATGATCAGAAGAAGTCATATTCATACTTGACTGACTTTGGAATTTCAAAATCTGGTCTGCAAATCCCTGGGGATTCCCCAGATACTTTCAGGGGGTCCACAAGATCCCCTGAAATGAATGAAATGAAACTATTTTCATATTAAGGTGTTACTTGCCTTTTTCACTGTGTTGACCTTTCAACTGGCAGTACAAAAACAATGGTGGGCCCCTGCAATTCCACTCTTTGTTTTATACCCCAAAGGATTGAAAACAAGTACTCAAAAGAAGTACGTGTACATGCAGGTTCCTAAGAGCACTATTCACAACAGCCAAAGGAAGGACACAGCTCAAATGTTCATCAATGAATGAAAAGATAAACAAATTGTGGTATGTTCATATAGTGGAATAGTATTCATCTATGAAAAAGAATGAAGTACTGACATACGTGCTACAACATGGATGAACCTTGAAAACATTCTAAGGGAAAAGGGCCAGACACAAAAGGTCACGTTGTATGATTCCATTTATACGAAATATCCAGATAAATCCATAGACAGAAAGCAAGTTGGTGGTTGCCAGGGGCAGAGGGGAGAGAATGGGAAATGGGGGAAAAGTACTTAATGAATAAAGCAATTGCCTTTGGCGTGACAGAAATGTTTTGGAACTAGACAGAGTGTTACTAAGTGCTACTGAAACGTTTTTATTACCGGAATTTCACCTCAGTAAACTAGGAGGGAAAATAAGCAATAGTGGGTAAAGCTGCCAGAGCCTTAGCACAAAGTACGGCAGTGGCACCAAAATGTACCAGTACTGTTACTGCCATGTAGTCCCTGTAAAAAATTACTCACTTTATTAAACTTGATTCTTGAGTACATCACATCTTTCTAACATTCTGTGTGATGCATGGGATAGAGGCATAAACTATTTCCCCTGAACGTCAAAGTATGGTGGTTGTCTCAAGGAAAACCTCATGTGGGAATGTTAAGAGTTACAACCTGAGTTATCTACCATTCTTATGAAACACACTGTTACTTTAATGAACAAGTATCAGACAAACTATTATCCAGAAGTGGATACCTGGTAGATATTTTCTCAAAAATGAATAAAGCAAGACTAGTACTTCAAGAACAACAACTGTCAGTATCACTGCCACTGATAAAAGTTGAGCTTTCATTGAAAGAATTTTGGAAAACTTGTATCTGCCACCACCAGCTTAATAGCTTACCAACACTTGAAGACTTTCCTAATGAGATCAGTGACTTTTAGAAACAAATGTGGTTTTTGAAATATTGCATAATGAAATATGTCAACATTTGGAAGATCTGCTTAACTCAGTGAACTAACATTTCCCAAAGATTGCATGTAACAAAAATCATTTACAGGTAAAAAGACCAAAATACAATTACACCAATGAATTTTAATATATTGATAACAATACAAAAACTTCACTGATATGGTTTCACATTCCACATTACAACTAACGTTTAAAAAACTACACTTTGTTTTCTGATGTATCAAAGAAGAGTATCCACAATTATCTGAAAGGCTAGCAGAACACACCTCCCTTTTCCAATCACATATTTATAAGGCCAGATTTTCTTCAGATTTCAACCAAAACAGTATTTTGCAACAAACTGAATGCAGACACAGATATGAAAACCCAGCCAGACATTAAAGTGTTTTGCAAAATGGATAAAACAATGTTCACTAAATTTTTCTTAAAATTTCTCTTCTCACTAAATATATATGGCTATTTTTCATAAAAATATTTGTCAACATGCACCAAGTTTCGTATTTTAAATGCGTTAATGATTAAATAAATTTTCTCAGTTTTAATTTCTAACACAGTATATACTGGTAGACATAACCTACCTAAAACGAAAGATCTATGAGTTTTTAATCATTTTTACGAGTGTGAAACAGAAAATTTAAGAACTGCTGCTACAACAAATACCAAGATACCTGGCTACCTAAGACCCTCAGAACAGCAATCTTTCAGGATAAGTTTTTCAGATGAAATACTCCCAAAATTAACATTATTTTAACACTTCAATATTGACAAATTTTTTAGTGTATAATTTTCCCACCCTCTTAAACAGGTGGTACCAAAAAAAACAGGCTCATTTCATTACCAAATCATCAATCATTTCACTGGTTTAAAATACAGCTGTAAATGCCGTGTCTGAATTGTGCTATACTTGTACTTCATTTGACAAAAATTCTTCTAGGATTCACTGTGTGCCAGGCAGTGTTTAGGCCTTGGGATATAAAAATGACTGTAATCTAGTCCCTGTTGTTTAAGAGGCTCATAGTCTAACCTGGGCAATAGCAATTCTTTAAAAATATTCCTTTTATGATCAATGCTTTGGGAGTTAAAAGCACTATCAAAACACAGACCATAGGACAAGTAATCTGGGTGAAAGGCAGGTAGTAAGAGGAGAGGAAGAATGTGAGAATAGACAAGAGGTAAAGATATATGAGGCAGGTCTTTAGGATACAAAATTAGCCAGATGGGAAGGGAGGCAGAAGAAACTGCATTGGCAGAAGCATGGAAATGAAAACGCTTACTGATTTATACTGCTAGTAGCATACTAGGTTGCTGGTTTCTAATTTACTAAATAAATAAAAAATCAAAAAGTGAATTTTGTTCTAAGTGCCTAAAATTAGCTTTAAAAGACTCTGAGCATAGGTCTGAGAACTTTCCTCTAAATAAGTGTTATAGCGTTACTGCATGGGCCTATTTTGAACTCGATTAGTTGCTCTCAGGATCTCTGGTTGGTTCCAACTGGGATACCGAGTGCAGAAATGACACTTCTTAAATGTACAGTTCTCAAAAAAATCTTTAACATGATTTAAAATATCATTTTCAAAGATATTTTTCATTTGGTTCATGAAATAGAATAAAAACTTCATCAACTCAAAAACATTTTACAGTTACTGATAATTAGCTTAAAATCTTGGGAAGTACATATTAATACAAGAGGCTAATGAATGTGGAATAAAAAAAGTTCTATCAAATACATAGTGATAGAAGGAGAACTGACTGTGGGTGGTGAACACACAATGGGATTTATAGATGATGTAATACAGAATTGTACACCTGAAATCTATGTAATTTTACTAACAATTGTCACCCCAATAAATTAAAAAAAAAAAGTTCTACAAAAAGCACAGGTTCCTTTGAACAATGGATGGCCTCTCGTAGCCTAGGCATTACTCTACCACCTTTCCACCAACCTATCAATAGTGTTTCGTATCAAAAAATTTTTTATTACAAAGGAAAAAAAACTTGTTTCATATTTTTGCTCAGATTTGATTTCTTTGCCTCTGAGAACAACTTACACATTAAATCCTTCCTGCTTCAGGCTTTTCAATCTATCTGGGAGATCTTCTAAAGATGTATAATGGGTAAACTGCAAACATAGCAACTTGATACTTAAACTTCTCAGGGCCTCAGTTTCCTCAAAACCCAAAGAAAATGTTTCCACTGGATGATCTCTAAGGTCCCTTCCAGTTTTATGATTCTGCAGAAGGAAGCAGACTGAAGCGAGTGTCATACAGCCCATAGCAAAACAGAAAAAAGACAAAGTATAGTATTAAAGGGTTGAAAACTCCCAAGAGAAAGGTAAGGAAAGTTCCAGGGAATAAGACTTGAAGCAACAAATAACACCTGAAGCAGCAGCCAAATGAGGAACTGAAGCAACCAATAAAAAGGGTTTGTGAATTTGTTAAGAGAATAATAGTGATACCTAACATTTAAGAGTTATTATATTACATGCCAGTATTACCTGGATCACTGAATTATTTAATGTTCGTATTTCCTATGTCCATTTAACAAAACAGATGGGAATACTAAGAAAGAAGTTCTCAATGCTTTCCAAACTTCATGTACAGTAGTCTCCCCTTACCCAAGGTTTCGATTTCCACAGTTTCATTACCTGAGGTCATAGCATCATCACAAGGATGAGTGCAGGTACAGTAAGATATTTTGAGAGAAACTATATTTACTTTAGTTTTATTACAGTATAATTATTGTATTTGTTATTGTTAATCTTTTACTGTACCTAATTTACAAATTAAACTATCATAGGTCTGTACATATAGGAAAAAAACATAGTATATACTGAGTTTGGTACTATCCATGGTTTCAGGCATCCACTGGGGGTCTTGGAATATATCCCCCATTAACAAGGGAGGACTACTGTCTATGAATCACCTGGGGATAAATGCAGTTCTTATTCAACAGGTCTGGGTTAGACCTGAAATTCTGTATTTCTAACAAGGTCCCCGATGATGCTGAAACAGCTACTCAAGGATCACACTTTGGGTAGCAAAATGTAGTTCTAAATGGCAATCCAACTCCAAAACAAGACATTATTTTAAAGGAATTTATTATATTTAAAGTAAAATTGGTGGCCTATTTGCTTTCTTGTTTTGAACCAGATATTTAAAACTTAGCATTATCATTTAATGAATACTAAGAAACCAGGATTATACTACAATAAGCCTCTCCTTTATACTCATACATCTCAGGGTAGAGCTCAAAGTTCTGAACATTTTTCACTAATTCATTAAGAAATTACCATTACTTCCTTTCTCTGCATCTACATAGCTATACATAGGAATATGTAAAGAAGTTAGCATCAAAGACCACAACAATAGCTCACAGAAATCTTAATAAGATTACAGCCATCCTTCCATGTTTACCAATGGCTATTCAATTTTTCAAAAGAATTAAATAACTTCGTTTACCACTACAAAAGAAACAATTTTATCCCTTGGAAGATCCAAAGTAACTGTATGATTAATTTTTCAGTAGGTTGTTCTTACAGTTAAATGATAAAAGGGGCATACAACCTCAGAATTTCAAATGAAAAGAATAGGAAAATAAGTTTTGGAAGTCACACTATTTAAAATTGAAGAGAAACAGAACTCCTCACATTCTAATTGTTGCAAATCTCTCAATAAACACCACCACCACCACCCTATTTCTAAAGACTATTAGAGGCACTGAAAGCAGAAGCAGCTTCTTTTCACTATACCAAGGTGATACTTCAGAAAAAATGAAAATGTAAAAAACTACAGCCAAGCCTCTGATCAAGATCTATGTAGGGAAGTAAAAGGAGGCATGATTTAAAATTATATACTTGGAGCAGTTTGAACAAGTTCTCTTGGGCAGAGCTGGTACACTGGCGGATGAGATGTACTCGGTGATGCACCGGGTGGAGCAGAACAGCTGCGTAGACCCTTTCCTCTGATAAGCAGTTTGCCCCCTCTGGAGGGTTTTTTTACAACCAGCACAGGAAACCTGAACAGCTGTGGCTGGAACTGAAGGAAGCATTTTATTCATGCCAGATGATGTCAGAGAAATCAGAATGCCTGTAGTCAACTGTGAGGCTATAAACACAAAACAGGAAGGACAAAAATTAGTATTTATATAAAATTAAGCATACTTTCATTTTATTTTAGAGGTTACTTCTGGACTTAAAACTCAAAACAAACAATGCATTCTAAAACAGTAGAATAACTGGGCCATCATACTGATCAGAATAAATATGATTAACTTAAATAATCCTATTACCACTGTCTGAAAACGTAGTGTTTATTTTCATTTCATTCTCCTGAGTTTTGGAATGTTGGGCTTGACAATACTCCTAAAAAAAAGTTGAAAATAATGAATACAATGTGTTTTAAACAACAAGTCATTTGATAGAATAGAAAATGATAAATTATGCTCAAGTCTATTCAGTGAATTGTATAACTGAATTGAACCATGGTACATAGGTAAGCATTCCTCTTTTAATGACCTTTGGCTGACAACAGCAACCAGTTACTACATTATTTCTATCATACCTAATGTGACTTCAGAAATTTTTGTTAACACAGCCCCTTATTAGCTACTACAAATAGAGAGTAGACATATTCAATAATGACACCTATTTTTCCCTCTTCTAATTTCTAACAGCTAATTGTTTTCATAAAGTTCTAAACACAAGAATTGTTAGATTGGCCTGAGTTTACAAAGGAGGACTTTTTTCAGAGCACCAGGCAATCTATCTAAACTTGACCTATGTTTTTGAATGTCTATGTGTGAAAAGGCAACAGATATTTCCTGGATGGACAACATTCCACAGTGTCACTAACTCAATGGGATTCATATCATTACTTGACACTGATTTACTTTAGGCTATTTCTAAACAGAACATGAGAAATAAATTAAAACTAAATTTACTTTTTATTTCATTAGAAATTTCAGCTAGATCATATGCAAACATTCTAAGGAAATTTGATTCTTCAGAACACTAACATCTTGAATCAATTTATCAGTTCTTTAGCATGTAATATTGAAAAAACTTTAAGAATAAAAACATGAAACTAATTTGGATTAAAAAATTATAAAGAAAACAATTCTAAGAATTTAAATGTATTAATTCTACTACTTAATGGAGGCAGTAGCATAAAAATGTATTAGTTATTTGTATTGTTTCAAGTTAAAACAAAGAAAAAACGTGTTAACCTTAGACAGAACCATGATATCCTAACCAATCCTTTTATCAATCCAAAAACCCAATTCTAAACAGTTCATTCTGTCAGTTAACATACTTGCAAATACTTGTCATGGCACTTAACCTTATATTATTTGATCAACTGTTTTGGGGAAGATAAGATTTAAAATTTTCAACCAACAAACCAGCATCTGCATAACAAAAATGTATATGTAAACGCTGCTCTAGAGAAAAGAAAATAAGGTAAAGTATTATTTACCTGGGTATTGTCGGGTTCTGTCTTAATTTCATCTAACGGGAGCAGCTGTGGTGCCACTGCCTTGTCAGGTTCACCCTCTATTGGTGATTCCTTCATCTGAGTATCTGACACAAAGGAATCCTCCAGTTCCAAACCAATAGGTTTCTTTTTGGGGAACAGTTTCCTCCAGATTCCTAAAATAAAATAGTAATTGATGAAGAGTCTTATTTTAAAATTAGTCCATTTAAATATGGCAATTTTCTGGAAGCACAAAAGGGTCTGTAGATAGCGAGGCCTCAAAGTTCTCAGAGTACCAATACTTTCTTCCCTTCATCCACTATTCCCCAATATAGCTTTGCTTCACACTTCATCTGGTAGATACCCCTCTATGCTTTCATCTGGAACTAGTCTCCACTTCTATTCTCCCAGGTCCGATTCCAGCATAAAATCATTAAACCCACAATTTATTTACTTTTAAACCTTTATTAATTTTAAGTCTGTTTTTCCAGGACTCATCAGCTCCAAGTAGTGTTTCAATCAAGTTGTGGAGGGCACAGCTCACAGTGGCCCATTTGGGGATCCAACAGGTAACCTTTTAAAGAGCACCGCAACTGCGCTAACAAGCAACCACCACAACTTTATTTTTTGGAGGGCGGGCGTGGGGGGGTTTAAAGATTTTATTGGGGAAGGGGAACAGGACTTTATTGGGGAACAGTGTGTACTTCCAGGATCTTTTTCAGGTCAAGTTGTTGTCCCTTCAATCTTAGTTGTGGAGAGCGCAGCTCAGCTCCAGGTCCAGTTGCTGTTGCTAGTTGCAGGGGGCACAGCCCACCATCCCTTGTGGGAGTCGAACCAGCAACCTTGTGGTTGAGAGAGGACGTGCTCCAACCAACTGAGCCATCCGGGAGCTCTGCGGCAGCTCAGCTCAAGGTGCCATGTTCAATCTTAGTTGCAGGGGGCGGAGCCCACCATCCCCTGCGGGACTCAAGGAGTTGAACCGGCAACCTTGTGGTTGAGAGCCCACTGGCCCATGTGGGAATTGAACCGGCAGCCTTCGGAATTAGGAGCATGGAGCTCTAATCGCCTGAGCGACCAGGCAGGCCCCACAAGTTTATTTTTAACTTATCAAACTCTTACAAATGTAAAGCCTTCTATCCGAGGTTAATCCAATCAACTGTACAGCACTACCTCTCCTCGCCACTGCCCTCCTATAGAGCCAGTCATCATCTGCCTCTTCAACTCTTGTTCTGTCCTTACAGGTTCCTCTCAGGTAAGCATTTAAGTACATTCAAGGATCCAACTTCTAAAGCGATTATTGCCCTCTCTCTGACTATGCTTTCCCTCCTCCTTGAAATTCTCTCCTTCCTTGAGTCCTATGACTCCAAGACCTATTTCTACTCCTACCTCTTTGCCAGTCTTCTTTTCGAACATTTATTTCACTGCTTCTAAACTATTTGTGTTCCTCCAAAGCACAATTCCCCATGTGGACAAAAAAAAAAAGGTTCTATGGAAAGTCACCTCACAGGGTGATATGATCATAAATTCCTAACTGGGCAGGTCAGGGTGGGTGGTCCTGCCCCAGGCATATACTTTTTTTTTTTTTTTGGCATATACTTTTTTAGTAAAAGGTTTATTTTCTTTTTTTTGTCCGAAGCTGCGGTCGTAGCCTCTGCTGTCCGCACTTTGCCATGCCGCCCAAAGACAACAAGAAGAAGAAAGATGCTGGAAAGTCGGCCAAGAAAGACAAAGACCCAGTGAACAAATTTGGAGGCAAGGCCAAAAAGAAGTGGTCCAAAGGCAAAGTTCGGGACAAGCTCAATAACCTAGTCTTGTCTGACAAAGCGACATATGACAAACTCTGTAAGGAAGTTCCAAACTATAAGCTTATAACACCAGCTGTTGTCTCTGAGAGACTGAAGATCCGTGGTTCTTTGGCCAGGGCAGCCCTTCAGGAGCTCCTTAGTAAAGGACTTATTAAATTAGTTTCAAAGCACCGAGCTCAAGTAATTTACACCAGAAACACCAAGGATGGGGATGCCCCAGCTGCTGGTGAAGATGCATGAAGAACAGGTCCCACCAACTGTACATTTTGAAAAATAAAACTTTATTAAATAAAAAAAAAAGTTCATCTTTGCTTTAAGTTAAGTCCTGTCCACAGTTTCTGTGCATCTAGGTTAACACACCTCTGAAATACTCCCTTTCAGAGCCCTCCGTCTAAGATGTAACCATCCTCAAGAGAACAGTATCCTGTAATCCAATCCTCGCCTTGCTTTCTCCTACCTTCATGTAACCTTATGTCTCCTCCTTAATTTCAAATGCATAAAATCGAAAAACTGTTATTCTCTGGAGCGTATGAGACTTGCTCCCTGGCATTTGTCTGTCAGCGTGGCTCAAATAAACTTATAAAAATTCTCTACAGGTTTGGATGGTTTTCACGTTAACACCCAGGATTGTTCTCACTTGCTCTACAGGTACAACCTGGGGTTCATCTAACACCTATTATATTCCTCTACATTCCTGAGCTCCAGCCCATATACCTAATTACCTATTAAATACCTCCACGTGGGTGTTCCACAGGTTCCTCAAATTCAAGAAATTTAAAATTATATTCTTATATTATCCTCATAAACCTGCTTTACACATGTTCTCTTTCTTGGTAAATGGCACTATCACATAGACCCAATTTCCCAAACTAGAAATCTATGTATGGGTAGTACTAAATTCCTCTCTCCGAAAGTCCCCACATCTAACCACCAAATTGGACCAAATATAGCCTGCAACACCCTTCCCCAACCAATGCATTCCTTTTTGGTAAAAATATAGCTAAAATGTAAAAACCACAATATAAAAAATTATTGCACATTCAGGCTTAAAAAAGAATTCCATTTTATAACTTTTGAGGAATCCGAGGAACTTCTGATTGCTTAGCCCCAACGTCTCCTTTTCAAGGCAAACCGGTTCCTTGTGTTCTTTTTCCTTAACTGAGGTCTCCTCTCCAATTTTCTGGCAGTTGCCACCTCTGATTCTAAATCCTTGGGCCCTCCTTCCCGTCCTGCCATCCTAGCTTAGCTGCACAGTACAAGCCTCCTGGATTCCCCTTCCTTGATCACCAAGACAAAGATACTCTTTTTAAAAAAGGAATTTTGGGGGGAGGGAGTGGGAGATGAGGGTAAGGGGGATCAAATATATGGTGATGGAAGGAGAACTGACTCTGGGTGGTGAACACACAATGGGATTTATAGATGATGTAATACAGAATTGTACACCTGAAATCTATGTAATTTTACTAACAATTGTCACCCCAATAAATAAACTTTAAAAAAAAAACAAAGGAAGTTTACAACTCACGAAGATGGAGGGCAGGGGATAACTAAAACATATGGATAAGTTAAGGTTCTTACAGGAGTAATTCTATGGTTTTATTCCGGGTTAGTACATGAAAGACCCAAGACATTTTGCCATTTTCTTTTATTTCTGAGGTTGAAAGTCAACCACCCTGATCTTTAACTCAGCTTTTACTGAAAGCCCCTACAAATAAGGCCTGATTGTGAAGTGCAATAAAAGTTCATATGGCCTCTGTGCAGCCCATTTGAGTATTAGGTTGGTGCAAAAGTAATTGTGGTTTTTGCAATTATTTTTAGCCTTTTAAACCGTAATTACTTTTGCACCAACCTAATACATACAACCAGCAAAGCAAAAGTCACTGGAAATTTATTAGATTGTCATTAAGTAGATTCCCTTCACCTGAAAGTAAAAACGCTATGCAAGCTCGAACATCAATTAAAAACAAAGCATCTCTGAGCTTTGGCACCTTGGAATCCCTTCAAAAGTGTCAATCATCACACAAATGGGCAAATAATAGCCAAGACAATCTAAAAAAAAAAAAAAAAAGATGGAGGACTTACTAGAAAGCTACAATAATTAAGATAGTGTAGTATAGATACAAGCAAACATAAAATGACTAATGAAGAGTCTAGAAGCAGGTATACTCCAACCTCTTTTTTTTTATTATTATTACAGATGCTTCGTTATCCTTTACACTTTTTTCAATTGAGTTCTGCAAGTTTTTAACTGGCTTGATAGGAAGGTTGGAGGCAGAAGATGCAATGATTTTCAAACTAAACTAAAATGTCCATGCTTAGCTCTATAGGTAATGGGGAGCCACTATTTACAAAGTTACAGAGATTATTAGGATGTCCCCACACTGATAATGCTCTGCCTAGCACAGTATGATAATTGCAATAATAAGTATATACAAGGTACTAAGTAGAAATGAGGAAAGAGAAGATGGTTAAAGTCTTTCAGAAGGTGGATTTCAGGTAGGTTCTAAAGAAGGTTTCTATGAAGCAATAATGGAGACTATTTCAGGTATAGGGACAGCATGTGCAAAAGCACAAGTATATGGGAAGCATAAGGACTGGAGTTATTGTTGAAGATAAAATGCAAGAGTGGTAGTGGAAGGAAATGAAGTTGGGAAAGCAGACAGGTATCGTATCAAGAAGGTCTTTAAACACAAAAAGCCTTGAAATTCATCTTGTATATCAGTAGCTTTGGGGATTCAGCAAACATTTCATTCACATCTCATTTTTTAAATAAAAATTTACTGTAAAAAACTGATAAAATCACCAGATACGCTTAACGTGTTATATACCAAATGTTAAGTATTTTGGAGATGTCCAAAGCACTCGTTTGTGCTGGATTAGCACAGACTTTCAGAAAATAGCTTTTTTGCCATCTGGGTGAATACAGCTCAATTCCTTGCAGCTAGGTCATTGACGAGGAAGATTACAGCTTTGGACCTACTATGCTCTTTCACTCACAGAAAACCCTAAATGCAAATTCACTCAAATGCAAGGGCATCCCCTCCTCTAATGCTCTTGCCTCAACCTAGGAGTTAAAAGGGCAGTATTCAGTCCTGCTACTGTCAGGGATAAATGTATTATGGTTCTTGTTATAATTTTAAGGGTTTCTTGTCTTATAAATTTGTGATGAGCAACACAAGTCATTACCAGAGGTTACTGGGGGTTCAACTCTTCAGAGAAAATTCACTTATCTGATTTCCAGCTTCGGGATCAGTTTAATTGAAAAGCAGAACGAGGCTGAAACAGTCAGCCGTCTGCAAACACCAGTCCAAGCAAACCGAGACACTCTTGCCCACGGCAGCAAACGCCTGCAATCAAGTCACCAAGATTGCACCTTCGTCTAACCCCATTTCAAGCCCGCATTCATCGAGTTTAACTTGCACGGCAATTATTTATCTTCTGCAGCTGAGATCCTGGGCGGAGAATTCAATTTGCAAAAGGCGCCCCAGGTTTTCAAGTTTAAAGAAATCACAAGCTAAGGAAGGAGAAGCCACAAACGGGACCAGATGAACGTTTTAGAAACGGAGGCCGCGGAGAGACCAAAGGCTGCAAGCCCAGGTACGACGCAGGAGCAGCAGGCGGCGAGAAACGCTGGCGTCTGGGGGCCATGCCCCCCGACCCTCTGCCGACCAGGTTAAAGGAGACCGTAAACACAATGAGGGGCCTGCCCCGGACTTCCCGCACGCGGGCCCGGTGTCTAAAAACCCTGCCCAACACGCTCCATTTCCCTCCCACACGCAGAACTCTCCGCCCACCCGTAAGGCACGAATAAAGACCGACACCCGAGCGGCTCAGGGAAGGTTACCAACTTCTCTCCCCGACGCCCGCCACGCGAGGATTCTCACAGGAACTCCGACGCGAAAGGACGCGCGGGCCCAGCCCCTTTCCCGCAGTGCTCTGCGGCCGAGCATGCGCAGCGCAGCCACCCTGTTCCGGCCCCTTTGGTAGCTGGAAAGGGCGGCTTTGGAATCAGGGAGGCGGTGCGTGAGGGGGCTGGGGAGAGCCCTTACGGCCTCCTAGGCTCTTAACCCTTTAAGTCACATCGAGGTGGCAGCCACATTTGGACCCTTGAAGGCTGAGGCAGCGTCGACTGACTCAGAGCTCAGGCAGGGCAGTTGGATATCTTGGATTCGAGAGAGGTCTCTATTGGCGACCTCTATCAATCCCAACTTCTTCATCCTTAAAATGGGGATAATTATAATGGCTACGTCGTAGGCTTGTGACGATTAGAAAGGCCGTGCTAGTAAAGTGCCAGGTACAGAGTAAACTCCCAATAAAAGGAATTATTCACAGAGATGGTGAGGGGGTTCCCCGCTTCTTCCATTTTGGGGAGCTCTTAGTATATTACAATGAGCATAATCCCAAAATAGTGTGGCAAAAATCATGGTAGGTTTTAAATGCTATTTAACAAGTTTTAACACTTTCAACGCCTAAAAAAAGTATGGGACCAAATAAATGTGCGGGGCCGGTCCTGTGGCTCAGGAGGTTAGAGCTCCTTGCTCCTAACTCCGAAGGCTGCCGGTTCGATTCCCACATGGGCCAGTGGGCTCTCAGCCTCAAGGTTGCTGGTTCAACTCCTCGAGTCCCGCAGGGGATGGTGGGCAGCGCCCCCTGCAACTAAGATTGAACACAGCACCTTGAGCTGAGCTGCCGCTGAGCTCCCGGATGGCTCAGTTGGTTGGAGCGCATCCTCTCAACCACAAGGTTGCTGGTTCAACTCCCGCAAGGGATGGTGGGCTGTGCTCCTTGCAACTAGAAATGGCAACTGGACCTGGAGCTGAGCTGCACCCTCCACAACTAAGATTGAAAGGACAACAACCTGACTTGGAAAAAAAAAAGTCCTGGAGGTACACACTGTTCCCCAATAAAGTCCTGTTCCCCTTCCCCAATAAAATCTTTAAAAAAAAAAAGTGCTATTCTTAAAGTCATAATAAGATAATAAGATTATAAAAGATACATAAAGTTGAATGATTAATTTATTGCAATCCTGTCTTTGACCATACTTCTTGAGATACTATGAAAAGTCTAAATGTGAGGCTCCTTGTGAATGTGATGTCTAGGCGCCTCCTGACCCTGCTGTTTTGGTCCCTAAATATCCTCTGTAGTTAACCTCAAATTCAGACCCTTTGGTGATGTTGAATACAGTAAGTCTTCGTGTAACATCATCCATAGGTTCTGACTTTAAGGGAAACAAAGTATAACGAAACCAATTTTACCATAGGCTAATTGATATCGGCAAGTTAAGTTCCTAGGGCATGGTTATAATGAGTAACACTGAAACAATGTTATTGGAGGATCTGCTGTACTAGACTGGTAACTGAAGTTAATTTCTCCAACGGTTATTCTTACCTTCCTAATATAGTATATAGAAATTAGGTATACCATTTTATATCTGTTATCTGTTCCCTTTGTTCCCTTGCCTTCTTTTGGCTAATTTGAACACTTTTTAGTATTCCATTTTAATTTTTGTTTATGACCATATCTCTTTGTATGTTATATTTAGTGGTTACTCTAGGATTACAATAAACAAGTAACTTTTCATAGTCCACTTAGAATCCATATTTGACCTCTTCAAGTGAAATGTGGGAATTTTACCCCATATAAGTCCCTTTATCTTCTCCCTACCCTTTATGTTACAGTTGTCTTATGTATTAGAATTGTAAATCTCATCAAGGTTAAAACTATCAAGGATTTTTAAAACTCAAGAGGGGAAGAGTAGTATATTATGTTTACTCAGATATTTACCATTTCTGTTATTGATGTTCCAGGTTTACTTCAGGTACCGTTTCTCTTCTATCAGAAGAACTTCCCTTTAGCAATTCTTTCAGAGCAGGTCTGTTAGCAACAAATTATTTTGGTTTTTCTCCTCTAACGATGTCTTTATTTTACCTCCATGCCTGAAGGATATTTTTACTGGATATAGACACGTATTTCCTGAGGATTTAGAGGGGAAAATAATCTCAGCAAGGTGCTGAGTCTGTTAAATGACCATCACTCGCTTAATCAAAATACCTGGGAGATGGAGTACTCAGATTCCAGTCTAGGTTCCAAATTGGCCTTCAGAAGTGGTCTCTGTACATAACAATTATTCTTCCCTTCTTTCTTTTTTTCTTTCTTTCTTTATTTATTTTTTATTCTTCCCTTCTTATCCAACAGCAGCAACCAGAGCAATTTTTCTGAAATGTAAATCTGATCAAGTAGCTTCCTGATCAATGGCCTTTTATGTCTTCCCTCTACCCTTCCCACTTCGTAATCTGCTTTATAATGCTTAACACGATGTGGCCTCATCTACTTCCAGCCTCCAAATTAGAGATGGTGGTGTCCTGAACCAAATCAGAGATGATGGTGTATTGAACCTGGAGAGTGGAAGTGGGCGTGGAGAAAAATGAGCTGATTAAAGAGATGTTTAAGAGAAGAATCACTGTAGATGAATGTGGGTGATGAAGGAGTTAAGTATGATGATCAGAAAACCTGGTGGATAGTGGTATCATTCCATGAGATAGGTAACACAGAAGGAGGAGCAGTTGAGGGGGTGTGAACTGAGGCAAATAATGGGTTCAATTTTAGATATATTGAGTCTGAGATGCTGTGGAATACCCAAAGGGAAATATTTAATAGACAGTTGGATAAACAGTTCAGAAGAAATATCTGGGAAACAGTTACTGCTTCATGAGTCATCATATGGAGTTGATCATTACAGCCATAGAAGTGGGTGGTGAAAGTATAGTCATAGTGGGTAGAGTGAGATGAAAAGAAGTCCAAAGAGAGAAACCTTGAGGAAGACTTATAATTAAAGAATTAGTCTGACAATTAAGTTCACAAACTTGTTGCAATGATGTTGCTAACCTTTTTTGATATCAGAGGGATTATTCATTATGAATTTGCACTAACTGGACAAACAGTGAACCAAGTTTAGTATTTGGAAGTGCTGAAAAGGTTGCATGAAAAAGTTAAACAACCTGAACTTTTCACTAACAATTTGTGGCTCTTGCATCACGACAATGCACCAGCTCACACGGCACTGTCTGTGAGGGAGTTTTGAGCCAGTAAACAAATAACTGTATTGGAATATCCTCCCCATTCACCTGACCTAGCCCCCCAGTGACTTCTTCCTTTACCCAAAGATAAAGGAAAACATTTTGATGACATTCAGGACATCAAGGGTAATATGACGACAGCTCTGATGGCCATTCAAGAAAAAGAGTTCCAAAATTGCTTTGAAGGGTGGACTAGGCGCTGGCGTCGGTGCATAGCTTCCCAAGGGGAGTACTTTGAAGGTGACCATAGTGATATTCAGCAATGAGGTATGTAGCACTTTTTCTAGGATGAGTTCGCAAATTTAATTGTCCGACCTCATAGAGATGAGAACACAAAAAGAGACTAAGAAGAAACGGCCAAGGTCGTACGAATATCTATGACCAGTTTTGAGCTGGGATGGTGTGACCAAGGTGTGTCCTAGCTTCCACGGTGCTGACAGACTTATGCCTGCAGAGCAGTAGTTAGGAGCCCAAGTTCATAGCAGGGATCCGTGACACAAGAGCTTGTTCAGCCAGGCCAGGCCCATGGCCATTCCTACCCTCTGGTCCAGGGGTCCAGACACCCACAAATGGTGTGCTTCCTGGGTTAGCACACCCTCCTGTAAGCTCTCTGTGTGAGCTGGGATGGGGGTTTTCAGCATCAGGACTGTTGTGTCATTGGAATTAACCCCTGGTCGTTCACAAAAGATGAAAAGAACTCACAGACTCAGATTGAAATGAAGAGAGCAAGGAAATAAGTTATTCAAGAAGAAAGAAGCCGGCCTAGAGGTTGCCAGGACAGAGGACTGCACCTAACTTTAGGTTAGCTTTTCCTTATATAGGAAAGTATAGGTAAATTTCCTTATGGCAGGAGATGTGACGTATAGACTGAGGTCATTTGATTGACATATGTTAGTTATATAACTACTTTCTTTCTGAGCATGCTCTTACCCAGAATGCATACAGAAAAACCCACGGTGGTGGGGTGGCAAGCTTTAATGTTCATTCCATTCTAATTGCATTATAATTAGGCTAGAGTTCAACTAATGGGCAGGTTTTGGCAGTTTGCACATGTGTGAAGAACCAGTTAAAACCAGTTGTGTCTCATCTCCTCTTTTTATGAGGATTTAGACATCAGATTTATTTCTAGGGGATGAGCCTTGGCGATTCCTGGGGAGGGGATACAGGCCTGGGCAGTCTTGCTTCAGGTTCACTTTTTTAACCCTATTCTGCCTCATCAAGGATTTGTCCTTTCCTTCTGGGCCTCTTTCACAGTGGTGTCAAGCATAGGTCTGGGCCCCACAGGGCAGCTGGCTAACTGCTGGGTTCATATGGTGGCACCTTCAGCTCTACCTGTAAATCTGTCTGACCCTGCCCTGGCCTCAGGGATTTCTATGCCTGTTTTCTTTGCTCTGGATTTCTGGACTTGGCAGGAGAGAAGAGAGCCTAGAGCTAGGGACATAGTAGGAGAGTATGTGGGTAAAGGAGGCAGCAATGACTGCAAAGTTCCCTCTGCCTGGCTTTGCCCTCTGATTTACCTCCGGTGTCTTCCTTCCTCCAGCAATCCTTTCCTGAAAGCCACCCTTCTTCCCCCAGGCCAAGTTAATCACTCCCTCCTCTATTCTTGTTTATAATTTTTCCATATCTGCCTTCCCTCTAAGGCATGAACTTTAAAAGCCACAATTTACTTCATCCATCTGTGTATCTCTAGGGCCCATCAGTGGCTCTGGCTGAACAATACTTGATAACTTTAGGCACAGTGATTGATGAAACCCCAGAGCTGAATTAAGTAAGTGGGGGTGAGGGCAGAAAAGGGAGACACCTTCCTGTGGCCCGGCCAGGGTTTGTCATCAGAACCTTTCTGATGGCAGAGCTGTCCACTGGGAAAGCAGCTGCCAAGGAGGAGTTAACTCCTTGCCTTGAAAGGTGTGCAAATAGAGACCAGAGACTCTTTTTGGAATGCTGCGGCAGGGATTCACGTACTTCTCAAGCCTCAACCATGTAATCACCAAAGTGCTTTCCGATTCTGAAGTCTAACATTGAGGGAGGACCCGAGGCTGGTCCCAGAGAGGCACAACACGCAGAAAGCAATCTATCTTGTCATTGTCAAGGTTGCCTAAGGCCACTCAGGAGAATGTCACAGCCTAATCAACTCCTAACTCCTTCTAGCCCTTGCTTGTATCGGCACACATATATTTATAGAAATTTAACTCACATACAACTTACAGAAACACCTGCCTGTATATTCACGTTTCTATGAATGTTCATCTTCATATATCCTTCTCAGATAAACATGTTTTAAATCTGAGCACATCACTACATAAACACTCACTGCCCCCAATGTTTACACTCTCCTTCACCCTAATTAAAACTTCTTCCATTGTCCCCAGGCCCAGGTAAGCAATGTAGTTCCTTTCTCTTGGGATTGGCCAGGCAGAGGTGAGAGGGGGAGACTCCGGTGGAGAAGGCTTGGCCTGCCTGTGATGGATGGATTAATCTACCGATCTGGAGAAACTAAATAATTAAATTCACAATCACTCCCCACGCCAGCCAGGCCAATATAGCTGAGGTAGGGGGGATTCTGAGGCCCAGTCTAACATTGTGGGAGGTAGTGCTTAGGCAAGGGAGCACAGACAGAACCCTCTAGACCAGGGAACACAGAGAGGTGGGCAGGCAGGTAGACAGACAGATAGACAGACAGACATCCTCTCCAGTGCTACAGACTCTCCCTTTTCAAATGGAATTGGAACCCCTTTGAAAAGAAAGCCACCCTCCACCCCCATCCACTAATACCGATTCTTATACTCTAAGACAGGGGATGTTCTTTGTTTTGTTCTATGGGAATAGTTCCCTAATCCATTTTTTTGGAGGCTTTTGCTTCTGCCCTCTTGTTACCGGAGAGTGAGTCCTTCTCGGCACGATGTCCAGGTTCTTAGCGTCTCAAGCAAAGAATTGAACAAGACACAAAAATAAAGTGGTGAAAGAGTAGTTTATTAGAAGAGATAGGACACTTCAAAGAAATGGAAGCGGACCCGAGCAGTAGAGAATGGTTCAAGGGCCCTGACTAATGAGGTCTTGGTGGTTTTTATCTTTTTCTCTCAAATGGGCTGTTCCTTTCCCAGCATGTTGACCACCTGATTGACACCTGTAATTGACAAGAGGCTATTACCTCATCTTTTTTAAACTGTGCAGGTGTGAGTGGCCAGTTTGATCTAGTTGGGTATCTAGTACCCATTTGTTTACAATGGAAAGGGGAAGTTTTGGACAGATAGGGGAGGTCTTTTGGGCGGTAATGCAGATGTGATGCCTATGTCTAACTGCCTGCCTTGTTTTCCCCTTGAGAGACATGATCCCCATAAAATCTCTATGGAAAGTTGAGGGACAGAAGGTCTGTTTTTCTGTATTTGCTTCCTGTTGGGCAGGGGCGTAGAGCTGTCCCTACCTTTTGGGGGGTTCGCAGAACTCTCACCTATCTGATCTCAGATGAGAGGAAGGGATCCTGAGATCTGGCCTGGAACACCATGTTGGCTTCTTTGGTTGCCACTGTCAATCTTGTTGGGGTATCCTCTGTATCCCCAAGGCCCCGAATGAGGAAAAATAGATTTTAATTAATAAATCCGTTAGCTCTCTAGAGCCTGTGGCCATTCAACCAGTCATTTAAGTGGTGTCAGTTGTCCAGGAGCTGAGGCCGGAAGGGGTTGGACAATGATTACTGGCCTGGGGGTATGTTAAAACCTATTTGGTCTTTGGGATGGAAATTCTAAAAGTTAGGTCCGGAATGGCTTTGGGGATGTTGGGAAATCACAGGGTTTTAACCAGTTATCTGCGAGACATTCTGTGATTCAGGCTATGAGCAATCTTTAGTCTAGGACTCAGAAACTGATTAGAAGAGTAATCAAAGCCAGGGGCTAAGGAGCTAAGAAACTAGGGAAAAGGAGACTAAAATTTCTATAGTGAGGGAGGCTTAAAACTTTTGTAGTGAGGGAGCTCTCTCACATCACTCTGGGCTCGTGGCTTTGCCCCCCTGACAAACCTTTCTTTTCCATAAGAAATGGTTCATATTTGCCACTGCATAGCTTTTTCAGCTTCTCTCTGCTCATAGAAAGTGGGGAATCTAGAGAGCTTTTTCACTTCAAACTGACATTGTTCCTTATAATTTAAGGTTTTGGTTTTGAAAGAATCCAGTGGTTAGTCAACTGCCAAATTGTTTCCCTTAAAACCCTTGTGGGTGTTTCATGAATCTTACTGAGATTCCCTCCATGCTCCCCGAACCACATCCATACTTCTGAGACAAAGCTCTCTCTACTTTGGGTGTGTCAAATTGCTATGGGACAATGACCTTATATTTCTTAGAAGCCCTTCTATCTAGATGAGAGAGTCCACGGGACACTGTTTACCTCCTAATGTGGCCTTGCAGCTGCACTATTAAGTTGGCCTTAACCTTGAGGCCACCGCCCTCCCCCCTGACCCTCTGGTAACCCCTAAGCTATTGTCTGTGTCTCTGAGTTTTTGTTCTTTCAGTTGTTTGTCTTGTTCTTTTGTTGTTTTCGGTTTATATACCACATATCAGTAGAATCATATGGTTCTCAACTTTTCACTCATTTATAATGACTTATTTCATTTAGCATTAGAATCTCAAGATCCATCCATGTTGTCGCAAACGGCCTTATGTCATTTTTTTCTTATGGCAGAATAGTATTCCATTGTGTATATGTACCACATCTTCTTTATCCAATCATCTATCGAAGGACACTTTGGTTGTTTCCATGTCTTGGTCACCGTAAATAAAGCTGCAATGAACATGGGAACACCTATATCTTTACAGATAAATGTTTTTAGATTTTTTGGGGAGATACCCAGGAGAGGGATTGCTGGGTCATATGGTAATTCTAGTCTTAAATCTGCATTTCTACTACCGTGTTTCCCCCAAAATAAGTCCTAGCCAGATAATCAGCTCTATTGCGTCTTTTGGAGCAAAAATTAATGTGAGACCCGGTCTTATTTTACCATAATATAAGACCCAGTCTTATATAAGACCGGTCTTTGATCCATTTTGAGTTAATTTGGGTACATGGTGACAGATAACAGTCCAGTTTCATTCTTTTGCAAGTGGCTTTCCAGTTCTCCCAGCACCATTTACTGAAGAGGCTGTCTTTTCTCCATTGTACGCTTTTGGCTTCTTTTGTCGAAAATTATCTGTCCATGTTTATGTGGGTTTATTTCTGGGTTCTCAGTTCTATTCCATTGGTCTGTGTGTCTGTTTTTCTGCTAATACCATGCTGTTTTGATTATTGTTGCCCTGTAGTACAAGCTGAAGTCAGGGAGTGCGATACCTCCAGCATTGTTCTTGTTTTTTAGGATTGCTTTGGCTATTCAGTCTTTTGTGATTGCTGTTGTTTATTAACATATGCTCTTAGGCCTCCTTTCTGGGCATGAGCATTAAAGAATGGTGCAGAACACTTAGAGCGCTGTCTAATGTCCTTAACATTCTCCCCCAAGCCCCTTCCTCTAATTTTCACAGTTGGTCTCGGTCTCTTTAAGAAGTCCACCATAACTGAGGAAAGAGGAATGCTGGGAAGATTCACCCGGCTCAGGTTTGGAGCATGACGGGAAGCGGGGGGTGGGGCGGGGGAGGGAGGGAAACGGAGACCAGTGTTGCACAAGCGCGGTAGTGCGGGTGTTGCTTTGCCATGGGTCTGGTGAAAGGATTTCAGTGAGAAAAGAGAACTCCAATAAGAGTCTTGGGTCAAATTCCTTCTTTCCCCGGTCGGTCGTGCTTCCCCGGGTAGGGAAGCGACCAGGCGGTGAGCGCGACTACGGCGGCGGGAGGGTCTGCGCGGGGCGGGGCCGCGCCATGTGACCACGTGACGGGGCGGGCGCCAGACGGGGGCGGGGCCGGTCGGACTGCGTGGCTGACGCGGTGCGGGTTTCGGGCTGGGCGCCCTGGCAGGCGGTTGTGGGTCGGGTATTCTCCTTACGATACAATGTGGCCGCGTTGGTATCTGTGACGCGCCTGGGAATTCTTGGTGGGGACGAGAATTTCGGACGGAATACTATGCTAGGCGGAGGGGTGAGCGCCCGTAGGTTGGTGTAACTGGCAAGTGGACCCAAGTTCCCATCTCTTTTTTCGGAACAGGCTTTTAAAAACCAGGTGCCCATGTCCAGCCTGGCTTGCCTACCCGGATAGAGAGAACTTTGGGGAGCTATCTTTTTGCTCTAGGTTTATTTACTACGTCTGGTTTAGTATGTTTACTGCTAGGGAAAGGGAAGTCTGGTCAATGGCTAATAGAATTTCTTGTTTACAGGAAGGCGAAGGTGAAGCAGAGCTCAAAGGGGCTCATTCGTGGGCATGGCTCCCACGGAGACCCTGAAAGGTGCAGGTGGCCCGCTTTAAGTAAGGGAGTATCTGTTGTTTACTTGTGATGGCATCTTAGGCCAAGAAATGGGGCCCGTGTGGAGGCCTCCAGGAAAGGCTGTTAGAGATGGGGGTGGGGAGCTCGGTGTATTCCACTTTGAGAAATAAAAGCCGAGGGGGGCCTCCAAGCGTTAATTTTCATGGATCCAGAAATTTCTCCAGGAGCTTGGTAACTTCCACCTACGTGTTGGTCTGCTGGTCTAATTCCCTCTAACTTCCAAAATATAAAAAAGACCAGAGTGCTTGTCTTTAAAGCTGTTGGGGAAGTGGGAGCTGTTGCCAAAATATTTTCTTTGGTGAAGATGACTCCTAAAGGAGCAGAAAGCAGGAAGCAAGGAGACTAGAGTTAGTTATGGCCTTAGAGAAGAGTTTTTTCAAATGCTTCAACCCTAAAGCCCTGTGCTCAACACAAAGCTTTTAACAGATAAACATGAAGATGAGGAAGAAGAAGAAGAAAAGAATAAACCCTAGTACCAATCCTTTGTGTTGTGTTTTAGGAGCCCAGCTATCCATCACCAAGAAGAAATCTATTAGTTTAGACTGGGGGATTCCTTTACGTAAAAAATTAGAATGAAAGAACCTTTGGATGGTGATTGTGGCAAAGCAATGGCACCACAACAGGGGCTTCCGGACAAAATTAAAGAAGAACCTGACAATGCTCAAGTAAGCATTTCATTTTATTTAAAAAATTTTTTTATTCCTTCTTTTCTATCTGGTGAATTCATATTTTTAGTTAGGCAGTTTCTGGCTTATAAATTCAAACAACCCAAATTGATTCCTCCCCGCCCATTAGATGAATAAATCAGTTTTTCTGTTCTTTGAATGAAAGGAAGAGCTTGGAAACTATATGATGTTTCATTTTGTAAAAAGAAAGTAATATGTTGTTACCATTTTTCCACAGTTGGTACCTTTTTTTTTTGTATCTGACAGTAGTTTTTTTTTTTTTGCTAAGTATTTGTGGTCTCCTCTATGCTAGGGGATCCAGGAGTGACCAGTCACTTGAGTCCTTTCCCTCATAGAGTTAGAGGTTAGACATGACACAAGTAATTGATCAAGGGATAAATATATAATTATAAACTATGATAAGTGCTCTGAAAGAAAAGTCTGAAATGGGCAATTTGACCTAGTTTTGTTTGTGGGCAGAGACTGGCTACGAAAGGCTTCCCAGAGGGAAGGATTTATAAGCTGAATTATGGAAAACGAATTGACTAGGCAGAGGCATAGAAAGTGTTATAGACAGGCATCTGCATGTAGGAAAGCAGTGATTTGCAAAGATGTGTGGTTCCTTTGAAAAACTGCAAGACCAGGGGACCTGGAACAGAAAAGTTATGAAAATGGTGATGATGGTGGTGATGATCATAACAGTACTAATAAGAAGCAGCAATACATCAATATGTAGTGTATGTTACATCATGGTAACAAGTGACATAAATATTAACTTTTTTTTAAAGATTTTATTGGGGAAGGGGAACGGGACTTTATTGGGGAACAGTGTGTACTTTCAGGACTTTTTCCAAGTCAAGTTGTTGTCCTTTCAGTCTTAGTTGTGGAGGGCGCAGCTCAGCTCCAGGTCCAGTTGCCGTTGCCGACAACTTTGAGGTTGAGAGGATGCGCTCCAACCAACTGACAGCTCAAGGTGCCGTGTTCAATTTTAGTTGAGGGGGCGCAGCTAAACTAAAGTCCTCGAGTCCCGCAGGACCCTTGTGGTTGAGAGCCCGCTGGCCCATGTGGGAATCGAACTGGCAGCCCTCGGAGTCAGGAGCATGGAGCTCTAACCACCTGAGCCACTGGGACAGCCCATTAACTTACTAATACTTACATGTGCTTAGACTGGGCTAGCCACCATTCTCACATCCATCTTATCAACCCCATTTTACAGATGAGGAAACCAAAGTATAAACAGGTCAAGCAGTTCTGCCACAGAACATGGATTGTAAATGGCAAAGCCTGGATTCAAATCCAGATAGTCAGACTTCAGAGCTGATGCTATCCTGCTTCTGGGATGAGGCTCTGTAGGTAGTTTGAGGCCAGATTATGCAGGACCTTGTAGACCTTGTTAGGAATTTTGGTCTTTATCCTGAGAGCATTGGGAAGCCATTGTAAGATTTTAAGTGGGAGAGTAAGATAAACATGTTTGGAAAGATCATCTGGCTACCCTTTAGGAACCCAGGTTGGAAATTTGTGGAGATCAATGTGGAGAGACTAGTTAGTTATTTTAGCAAGAAAATGATTTTTTTTCTTTTTGGACAGTTCTTTTGCTTTATACTCTGTAGTTACTGGCTTTATTGTATAAGCAAAGCAATAACTTAAAATATAAATAATAATATAAATAACAAAATAATAATAATGATAATATTTATTTCTCATACCATCTCAAAGGCAGTATCATTCCAGGACAGGGATACCAATTAGATTTTGTCTCACTCATCAAATTCATGCCTTCCCAGAGTGCTGTGCTGAGAAGAATTTTGAGGTAGTGTCTGTCTGCAGGATGTGGGGTGGGGGGGTGGTGGCTTCAATGACACTTATTTTCCCTCCAGATGGTAAATCTTTCTCTTCTGCCAGAAGTAACTATTTGTTTGCCAAGTTTTGTGAATTCTGCCTTTTAAGTATTTTTTTGACTCTGTCTTTTCCTTTTCCTCCCTATTTCATTATTTCTCATTTGGACTTTTATAACAATTTCCTACTTAACCTCTTCTTTTTCCCACCCTTTCTTCTACCTCCCCCCCACCCCAGCCACTCCAGTTCAAGCTGTTGTTTCTCAGTCTAGTTGTGTAGGACACAGCTCCCTGGCCCATGCTGGTATTATGAGCCTTGCACTCCCCCCAGCTGAAGCTGTCGATTGCCAGTCATTGGTCCACTCCTTACAGCAGCTCACGGCAGCTCGGCTGCTCACAATGGCTGCTGACCACTCACGCTGGCCACCGGTGGCACACGGTAGCCCATGGCAGCACTTAGCAGCGGGTGGCATCTTACACCAACCTCCAGCTGCTCACCGCAGCTGGGAGAGCTGTTGTTCACAATCTTAGCTATAGAGGGCGCAGCTCACTGGCCTATGAGGGAATCGAACCGGTGACCTCAGCGTTAGGAGTTTGTTGCTCCAACCACCTGAGCCACTGGGCTGGCCCAGTTAGCCTCTTTCCTTCAGTCACAATCTCCATCAAAACACTGTACAGTGATGACATTGTACTCTTTACAGATCTGATGACATTACTCCCTTTAAAGACCTTGTCTTATGTGTCATAAAGCATAAACTTTTTAGTGTGGCATCCAAACTATCCAAGTTTAGGCCTTTGTTTCCCTTTTTTAATGTCATCACTCATCCTTCCCATCTTTACTGGTCCTGCAAACTATAGTTGCTTTGAGAGAAACTATTTGCGTTTCTCTCAAAGGTATATTCTGTTGAGTTTTGTTTCCTTGCCTTTGCACATACATGCTATTTCTTCTGCCTGCAGTATCCTAAACTAGGTAGCCTGGCAAAAATTTTCTCCTCTTTTAATACAGTTTAATGTCACTCAGGTAGAGTTAAATTTTTTTCCCCATTGTAAACTGCTTTCACTTTTATTATGGCATCTATGGGTCAATAAATTTTGTTTCGTACAGAGTCTGGTCTTATTTGACCTGAATCCTCATTTCCTAGCACAATGACAGGCAGAAAGTACATACTCAATAATTGGAATAAAAGAGCTTCTTTTTCACAATGAGGGAACAGCTTGAAGAAACAAGTGACTTCACCAAAGTCCCATGGCAAAGCGGGGATATAAACCAGATTTTTTTTTTAATTAAAGTTTATTGGGGTGACAATTGTTAGTAAAGTTACATAAATTTCAGGTGTACAATTCTGTATTACATCATCTATAAATCACATTTTGTGTTTACCACCCAGAGTCAGTTCTCCTTCCATCACCATATATTTGATACCCTTTACCTCATCTACCACCCCCCTAAACCAGTTTTTTAAATTCCAGAAAAACACTTCTTTCATTATAGCTTGTCTATAGTATATAAGTTTAACAATATTGTGCTATGATTTAATTGAGTATTCTTTCTGAATATAAAAATTAGGATAATGAAACTCCCACTAATAGTGAACACTGTAAATGTAAGTAGATAAGGACCTACTCAGTTCTCTTTGGTTTCTTTTAATGCTGTTCAAGGTGAATATGCTATGGTTTTTAATAAGAGTGTGGGTTATGATAGAAAAGCCATTTGAACATAGTGTATACTATTTTTCCATGTTGCATTTGAATATTGGAAAATAGGAGACAAGAAACGAAAATGTTTATTTTCTGATATACTAAGTGGCTGTTTTGGATATTAAAGTTATAGTTGAGCTGTCATTCATTCAGTGAGTTTTTATTTCCGTTTACTATAATCCACAGCACATGTTGAACACTGTTATAAGCAGTTTATATATGTATTAATCCATTTGATACTCACAACCCTGAGAGTTAAGTACTGTTATTCTACTTCACAAATGAGGAAGCTAAGACACAGATAGTAACTTGTTAAAGGACACACAACTGGTAAATGGTTGAGCTAGGATTTCAACCCAAGAATCTAGTTCAAGAACCGAAACTCTTAACCAGGATACCACAGGCTAAGTTGTGTTATTTTGTTTTCAGAAATGCTATAAAGATGAAAAGATAGCGCCTCTGCTTTCAATGGAATTGATAATGTAAAGGAGAGGTAATTATTTGAGTGGCTGTGCCTTATTAGAAGCTATGCTAAGCATGTTTTATGCATTTGCATTTAAACTCTATAACCATTTGGGGGAAACAGCCTTACCTCATTTTACAAATGAGGGAACTGAGGCAAAGAGAGGTTAAGTAACTTACCAAACTCAAAGGAAACATCACAGCTAGAATAGCAATTTAGTTTTGACTGACTTCAAAATTGTATTCTTCCTATTGCTTTGTGTCACCTTTGTACAGATAACAGAATCACAGTATTAAGCAATTACTGTAATAAAAAGTATTGTGCAAGATGCATTGGAAACATAGAGGAAAGAACCCTTAAGTCTGGAGAGGAGAGGAAGGTTTCACAGGGCAGGTAGCATTTGCGTTACAACAATTAAGACTTTTAGGCAGAGAAAACAGCATGTGTCAAGTCACTCAGACATGGGAGAATGTGGTATGTTTAGAGATTGATTGTTCAACAATAAAGTGGGAAGAGAATAGATTTAAGATATTTAGGTCGACCCCTGTCAGAATGACTGTCATCAAAAAATCAACAAGCAACAAGTGTTGGGGAGGATGTAGAGAAAAAAGAGGACTTGCGCATTGTTATTAGGATTACAAATTGGTGCAGCCACTATGGAAAACAGTATTAAAAATAGAACTTCCGTATGACTCAGCAATCCCACTTCTGAGTAGTCGAAGAAATCCAAAACGCTAATTCTAAAAGATATAGGCATCTCTGTGTTCATTGCAGCATTATTTACAATAGCCAAGATATAGAAGCTACCTAAGTGTCCCCACAGACGACTGGATAAAGAAACGGTGGTACATGTATGTGTATATAATGGGATATTACTTGGCCATAAAAAGAATGAAATTTTACCATTTGTGACAGCATGGATGGACATAGAGGGTATTATGCTAATAAGTCAGACAGAGAAAGACGAATACCATGTGATTTCACTTACATGTTGAATCTGAAAAACAAAATAAATGAACAAAACAGAAAAAAACTCATAGATACAGAGAACAAACTAATGGTTACCAGGTGGGAGGGGGTTGGGGGACTTGGGGAAAAAGGTGAAGGGATTAAGAAGTATGAATTGACAGTTACAAAATAGTCACAAGGATGTAAAGTACAGCATGGGGAATATAATGAATGATATAATAACTGTATGATGTCAAGGAGGTACTAGACTTATCGGAATGGATTTGTATATTATATAAATGTCTAACCACTTTGTACATCAAAAATGAATACAATATTGAATATCAACTGTAATTGAGAAAATATATTTAGGTAGAATTGATCAAATTTAGAGATAGCATATGAAGTGTGAGAGTCAAGGTGGAGTCCAGGAATACTTACAAGTTCCTGGCCTCAGTGCACTAAGTAATAATACCATTTATTGAGGGGCTAGGAAAAGGATGGGGGGGATGTAATTAGCATAGTTTGGGATCTGTTGTGTTTAAGGGGTTAGTGGGACACTTAAGTGGTAATCTGCACTGGGCGGCATTTGCCATATGGATGTGGTATTTAGAGATTAGAAAGTTATCTACTTGTAGGTACAGTGTTGTAGATCTAGCCAGATAAGATACAGAATGCCTGGTTAAATTTGTTAAATAAACAATGATTATTTTATATAAGTAGTTTCATGCAGTATTTGGAACATAGTTATATATGTTATTTGTTGTTTATCTGAAATTCAAATTTAATTGGGTGTTTTATATTTTTATTTGCTAAATCTGGTAACCCTACATAGGTGATAGTTGAAATCTTGAATGTGAATGAGATTGTTAAAGGAACAAGAGTAGAGAGTAGTGTAGAGCTCAGGATAGAAAGTTGGAAACAGGATTAATTTACGGCTTCAGAGTAGCTTCAAAGTAGTCCCCCAACCAGCAGCCTCAGCATTACCTATTAGAAATGTGTATTTTTGGGGCCTTGCTCTAAACCTACTGAATCAGAATGTTGGGGGCTGAAGACCAACAATCTATGTCTTAAGACCTCCAGGGGTTTCTGATGTCATTGAATTTGGGAACGATTGACTTTAGGGGTGAATATAAGAAGATCAATGAGGGAGAAACTAAGATACAGTAATGAATTAAAGTAACAACTGGAAGGCAATGAATGGAATAATTGGCAGTGTCAGATATATCTGAAAAGATAAAATCTAAAAGTGTTCATTGGATTACGCAATTGTGAGATGATTGGTTATCTTAAGACAGTTGAAGCAGTATCCTGATAGCATTGAGTTCTGGAGGGAATCAAAGTGAGGAAGTAGAGAAGAACCAGAATACTTTTTCTCTGCTTGGTTGTAAAAAGAGGAGAGGGCAGGAATTCTTAAGGGAATAGGTTCTTTATGTTGACCCAAGAAAAAAAGATACCTACCAAGTGTTCCTGGACTCAAATTTAAAAAGAGCCAAGTAACCATTTCTAAACAGGAGCTTGTCACAGAAGCCATGCTTCAGGGAGAAGCCTACACTAATCTGCCTGTATCTGCACTGAACTTCCTGCCTCCCACATTGAACTGGCTGCCTTTACTATTTACAGATCTGATGACGCTACTCCCTTTAAAGACCCTGTCTTCTCATGTGTGATAAAGCATAAACTTTTTAGTGTGGCATCCAAACTATCTGTCGTCTGAGCCAACTCTTTCAATAGGACTGAGATTTTCTCCATCCAGTTGGAGCTGTATAGCTGTATCCCCATTAGCATCTTCACTGACCAATCAGAACAGTGCTTTCTGGACCAATCAAACAGGATTTAGAATCCTCATTTGCATGAGGATGGACCAATCAGGGACGAGGACCAGGGACTTCTCTTTATATAAGTCAGCTCCCTTCTGGCTCTGAGGAGCGCACTTTCCTTTTTCCACGGGAGACTTTCCCTGGCTGAACCTGAAACACAGAAGACGACTTGCCGGACCAGAACAGAGTGGAAACTATCCTGTCTCCGCTGACCTGAGTGGAGAGGAACAGAGCTGTCTAACTGGAGATGGCCGCCTCACTTGAGGGCAGCCTCACAGCTGTGCTGTTCCCCAGCCATGATATTTCATAATGAAGCTGTTCCACAGCTGTGCTACATCACAGTTGAGCTGTTTATTCTGAGTAACGTCTCCTCCTTCACTGTACCCCAAATTGGGGATTCCTGCTGGCATTGAATTGGCACTGATGACTATCGGTTGACACTTACGAAGGTGTGATAAAAAAATACAGTGAATGTTTAAAAAAAATTTATTGCAGTAAAAGACACCTTGCCATTAATCCCCCTCAAAATATTCCCCCTCTCTTCGAACACACTGATCCCATCGTTCTTGCCACTTTCTGAAGCAGTTCTGAAGCCCTCTTTTGTGAGTGTCTTTAGTTGTGCTGTTGTGGCTGCCTCGATGTCCTGAATCGGTTCAAAACGTTTACCTTTCATGGTCATTTGACTTTGGGGAAGAGCCAGAAGTCACATGGTGCTAGATCCGGTAACAAAGGTGGAGGAGAACACACTTGTAATGGTTTTTGTTTTATTAATCCTTTTTTTTTTTTTTTTTTTTTTTTTGTAGTGGGGAATATTGGGTTTCTCCAGGGCCCATCAACTCCAAGTCGTTGTCCTTCAGTCTAATTGTGGAGGGTGCAGCTCACTGGCCCATGTGGGAATCAAACCGACAACCCTGTTGTTCAGAGTTTGCACTCTAACCAACTGAGCCATCCAGCTGCCCCCACACTGTAATGTTTTTATTTGACAGAAATTGCCGTATACCAGGAGCGATGTGTGACATGGAGCGTTGTCATGATGGAGGATGAAACTGCCCATTTCATGTTAATGAGTTGTTCGTGATCCATGATTTATGGCACACTTTAAAACATACCTTCTCTCAACCATAGCTCACACCCAACTGACTGCACCAAACAAGTTGAAACTTGTCACACACGGTTACTAAGGGCTGACGTGCTGTTTCCTGTATTGAAGATTCCTGCCTTTCTGTTGGATGGCACTTGGCAACAGCATTCACTGTATTTGTTGATCACACCTCATATAAGTTAAGGGAAAGAAACCAATATGGAGGTGGAGAGAGACTGAATATACACAAAGATAGTATGGAGTGCTGAAAGAAAAGAGGGAAAGGGATCCCGAATGCAAGCACTCTTTTAGCTGTGGCTAGGAATGTTGCCTTTTCCTGTAAGAAGGAGGGCAGTTTGCTGATTAATTTGTAGTTATGGTGGAAGGGGGAATCAGAATGTTGAGGGAGTTCTCAGTTGCTTCTTTTTTCTTGGTAAAATTGAAAGATCACTGTGAGCAGGAAATATGTGGGGTTGGGACTTACAAGTGATGAAAGTTTGGAATAGTTACTTTATGAAGTAAAATGAGCTGACCAGGGAAATGCAACATGCATATTTAAAAAATATTAAAGATTGAGTTGATAAGGCAAAGTAATTTTTTTATTGAATCTTAAGTGTTCTTTTTAGTAAGTTGAAGGAGGTATATATAGGTACTTTTAATTTCTCTTTTTGCAAGTGTCACTAAATAAATATTGTTATTTAAATATAATGTTTAAGAACATCTACTCTAGGTTGAATGGAGTTGGATTCATTTATTCAACAAATATTTTTTAATGCCATAATTATAAAAATAGTAAGAGCTAGCATTTTTATGTGTAAATCACACTTGACCTTTGGCTAGCTGTAAGGCATCATGCTATGTACTTTATTTGTATTAAATCATTTACACCCCCCCATAATGGCCTAATGGGTTAGATAATATTATTTTATAGATATGGAAATTAAAACTAAGAAAGATCAAATAACTTGTTTGAGCCAAGGTCCATCTGTTTCTGCTGTCAGAACCCAGTCTTATCTGTTGTGTTATGTTGACTGTGCTGGGCATTACGTATAGAGGTGGAAAAACAAATACGGTCCCTATTCATAGTGGATATGGTCGTGTGCACATGCATGCAGAGGAGCAGTGTTAGATATTAAATTATCACCCAAATCAATACGAAATGTATTATGACAGGTACTACGAGTAAAAGGAGATTTGAGAGACTACAGCAGGAGAAATTACTTTCAATTGGGGGCCAGGGTTTGAGTTTATTATAGTAATTATGTTTTGTTGTATTTGTACATTTATGGGGGAGATAGCATGGGTTTTGGAAGAGAGATAATTGGGTTTGATTCCCATCTGTGCACTTAGTATCTCTGTGACTTTTGGATAAATTGCTGAACTTCTCTAAGCCTCACTTTCCACATCTATAAAGAAAGTATCGGGCGGCCCAGTGGCTCAGGCGGTTAGAGCTCCGTGCTCCTAACTCTGAAGGCTGCTGGTTCGATTCCCTCATGGGCCAGTGGGCTCTCAACCACAAGGTTGCCAGTTAATTCCTCGAGTCCCTGCAGCTAAGATTGAACACGGTATGTTGAGCTGAGCTGCCTCCCGGATGGCTCAGTTGGTTGGAGCGCGTCCTCTCAACCACAAGGTTGCCGGTTCGACTCCCACAAGGGATAGTGGGCTGCGCCCCCTGCAACTAGAAAAAACGGCAACTGGACCTGGAGCTGAGCTGCGCCCTCCACAACTAAGACTGAAAGGACAACAACTTGACTTGGAAAGAAGGCCTGAACGTACACACTGTACCCCAATAAAGTCCTGTTCCCCTTCCCCAATAAAATCTTAAAAACAAACAACAACAAAAAAAAGTATCATAGTTCCTACCTTGTAAGCAGCAGCTTCTTTGTGCCATAATGAACATTATGGGAAGTGGTACATTAATGCAGTGCTTCCTAGTCTTTGGCATTTAATAGTTCAAAGAAATTTCAAAAGTAACTTTGGGAACTGATACATCAGTCAGTTATTTTTCTAGGTTTAGGGAGGTTAAAAATACACTACCGTATATTCTCACCACTATTTCAGAAAAGTAAGACTTTTTAAAAACTTATTTTGAAATATGTAAGACTATTTTGACACATAAAAAAGTAGGATGGTTGTCGTCTCAGAATAAAGAGTCTTTTTCAAGATAGGTATTTATATTTTTAAAATTTTGTTTCATGATTATATTTTAAAACATTTTAAAGAGTATGTTAAGCATAAATCTGATTTAGGCTGTGATTTTATGGATAATGAGCAGATTACATTGAAGCTCTTGTATTCATTCTGCTATTAACAGATATGACAGCTTGTAAATCTCTTGGCTAAAATTACCAATTTGATACAAACTGTAAATTATTCAGATTTAATTTAATTTACCCCTTATAAACACAGCCTAAAAAAAGGGTAGTGCTCAGCGGTCTATTGGGCCGAATGGCTCAATGGTTAGAGCACAGTGCTCATAACACCAAGGTCATGTTCGATTCCCACATGGGCCTGTGATCTGTGCCCTCCGCAACTAGATTGGAAACAACTGCTTGAGCTGGGACCTGAGCTGCCAGTGGGCAGCCAGTCGGCTCAGACGTTAGAGAGCAGGGCCTCTGGTTCAATTCCCACATGGGCCGATGAGCTGTGCCCTCCACAACTAGATTGAAAACGACTTGACTTGGAGCTGATGGGTCCTGGAAAAACACACTGTTCCTCTCCCCCCCACTAAAAAAAAGCTGTCTATTACCTTATATATAAAGATTACATTTGAAAAGTAAAAGGTATTCCATTATAAAAGATATTCCAATTCTGAAAGATCCTTTTTTTGTAAAGACTAAAGCTAGTTTGATAACTTGTAAATTTTGACTTTTGAGTTACTTGTAAAGGTGATTATGATTACAATGTAGAAGAGATGAATATAACAATTTTTTTTGCTTGAATTTCTGGTTAACTTAGGTACTAAACTAACACCGTATTCATTTCTCTTTCTTTTTTTTTCTTTAAGGAGTATGAACATGCCCCAAAGCCAAAAACTCAAGAAAGTGAACTGAAAATTAGTGCTGTGTTTTCAGTTAATGACAGTCCTCTTGGTAAGAAATAGAACTGCAAAAGTTAATTATGATTAATATATGTTATATCTGACTAGTAGAATTTAGGGAAAGTACCTCATGTTGGTTTTTTTTCTTCCTTTAGATAAAGCATTGCTTTTCAAACTAGGTAGCTGGTATTGACCAGCATTTTAAAAACTGGAATAGAATAAGATTATATCAGAGTATAGTGTTTGTAGTAAGGAAACATTATTTCATGAAACTACTGTTTCAGTTATTAAATCATACATACACATGTATGTATGTGTGTCCTGGATTATAATGTGAAATGTAGTTTTTACTATGGATTATGATTTTTAAAGTTTGAAATCCCCTAGAGTGCTTATTGCTTTATTCATATTGGATTTCAAGACTGAGGTAATTTGCTCTAAGAAATAGAGAATGTGTATGTGTTCAGTTGATACTAAATTTTTTTTTTCTTTTTTTTTTAAAGCTCAGCAGTTGACCCCAGGCTTTCAGTTTCCTCTTGCATCATCTGGTCCAAACAGATGGCTTCCTTCGGTTCCAGTTGTAGCTGTTTGTTCTGGCTGTAAAAAACTGCTCTATAAGGGGCAAACGGCATATCATAAGACAGGATCTCCTCATCTCTTTTGCTCCATGTGGTGCATTACCAGATATCCTTCACCTGTCTGCCTGCTACCTCCTCCCAAGAAAACTTGCACAAACTGCTCGAAGTATAAAATTCTTAATCACATCCCTTTTTACTTTACTTGTTTAGTTGTATATAGTTTAGTTCAAAATGCTATTGCTACTCTCTATCTCTTTAGCACCTTTCTATGAAAATAGCTTTTTGACTAATTGAGAAATTTGCAAATTCTAAAGTAAGTGATTTGGTGTTAAAAATGTTGTCTAAATGAGTTTTCCTTATGTCTTTCAGTTTAAATTTTACTATGGAAAGAAATAACAAACTATTTGTGGGAATGGTAGGACCTCTCATATATCCTGTAATTGTAGACAACAACCATTCAAAATTACGTTATCTTGAATGTTATTGAAGTATAGAATAAAATAATACCACGGTTATACAAGTATATGAAAATTATTTAATTCTTTAGAAGGTAAAAACTCTAAATGGCCACAAAAATATGTTTATAAAAAAATCCTTGTGAGCTTTTGTTGGGGATCATTGTTATTTTAAATAATGCATAGATGCAGAAAGAGAAAGAAATAGCAACAAAGTCACACAAGCTTCTTTCTTTACCTTAGTATGTTTGAAGAATTTGACATGTTTCGCCTGTTCCTGTGGTAGTGTAATTCTAGGAATGTAGTACATTGTCAGTAGTTACTAATGTAGAGTAATAAAAGTTAAGAACTTGGTTTTAGACCGTGGCTCTATTACTTACTAATTGGATAACCTTGGATGGATATTTAACTTGTCTAAGCCTCAGTTTCTTCATTGATAGTACTTCACTAGAAGTATCTACTCCCTCAGATTTTAATCAGACAGTGTTAGCACAGGGCCTATCACATAGCAAATGCTTACTGAGTGGGATCTTATTATTTTTAATAATAAAATTAATATTGTGTATATGTAACATAATTTATAGGCCCCTATTTTGTCTTTGGAGATACAGGACAGGTTCTTTATCTGCTTGGTGTGTTGGCCTTAGGTATCTAAAAATAGATCCTGTTAAAATGGAAATCTCCAACTGAAAGGAAAGAGGAATTTTAAAATATTTTACTTAAATTTTAAAATTTAGTTTTGTTCTAGAATGCCTTTCTAATGCCTTACTTTAACTCTTTTATGTCATCCTCATAAAACTGATCTGGAAGAAGTAAATTTAGTTTTCTGTTTTTAGATATTCTATTTCAACATGTCATATATCAAGAGAAAATGAATTAAATGTTAAAGAACATAGCACAATTTATATACCCAAATGCGTATTATTCTCTTAAAAATAGTCACTAGTGTCAGGGACTTTTTAACCACAGTACTGCTCTTATTCAAAAAAAATTTTCTAATCTCTTGATTTGGCATTGCTTTCAGAACCTATGAAACATTCCTTTAGACTAAGTTAGGTAATAAATCTATCTTTTCAGCATGGGTTTGATTTTTGCAAATTGTCAAAAGTTATTTGATGCCTAATCAGCTGACTATTGTAGATGGTTAAACTTAGTCATACTGTTAAACATGATATTTGGCTATAAAATTAAAAAGTTCTTCGAGTTTTTATAAATTAAAAGAAAAACTAGAAAAAAAGTTGGAGCCATGTTGTTGGAAGAGGTATGGCTTTTTAAAGATAAATGTTAAGGTGTAGCATTCATTTGCATGTGTAAGGTTTAGAATACATTTATATTTATGTGCACATTTATATTTATATTTCATTAAAAAGACATTCTCATTGGTTTACTTATACATACATTATGCCACTGGCAGATTCACATTATTAAATGAAATTCTGTAATACTCTGTTTTTAGAGAAAAAAATCACTTTTCTAAGTTAGTACTTCACCTGTGTGTAAGCATATCCACTTGGTTTCCAAGATTCACTGTCATATATTTAAGGTTAGGTGAGTTTTAGGAGATTAAAGTACCTTGTTATTGTTGTTGTTCTTTCTTAGTTTACCATGGAACAGTTCTGTATAATAAAGGTACAGGATGGGAGGCAGAACAGTCAAGTGATTAACTCCATAGACTGCAGAATCTGACTGCTGGGATTTGCATTTTGGCTTCGCTGCTTACCAGCCGTGTGACTTTAACAAGCTATGTAACCTTTCGGATTTGGTCTCCTCATCTATAAAATGGCAGTTATAATAATACTTACCTCATAGAGTTTTTTGATAATTAAATTGGATAATTTGAGTAAAGAGAGCAATGCCTGCCACATAGTAATTACTCAATACATGTTATTGTAGTATATCATATTATTGCCATTATTTTTTTACTTTATGGCCTGCACTAGTGTTTCTGATTAATGACTGTTAGTTTTTATACTTGTCAGAAGAATGTCAATAATCAGCCTGTGTTTTTACTGTCAGTGTTTATTGCAATAATGAACTCTTATAAAATGACTCTAGGAATCTCACAGAACCACTCGATTATTTGTGTCCTTTTTCTTATTCTTGTTTCCGTCCTCTGCTATGAAACCTTAATAGCCCTTTTGTCATCTGTTTATTTGCTCACTTCAATTATAGCTAAATTTTATATATCGTGCTAATTTTTTATATTTATCTTTTGTAGTTCATTGTTTCCCAAATCTTGCATTTAAATTTTTTTTAAATTTAATTTCTTGTTTCATTCATATTTATACTCTTGGCAGCTACTGGCTAATAAGAGGACAGTGTTTTGTGGTCTGGAGTTGTGGGATGGCCACTCTCTCCATTGGCTCCAGTGGATGAAACTTGGTTAGAGCTGGAAGCCTCACTGTTTTTGTCATGGGTGTCTGGCTGGATATATTTTAAGTATAATTCTTCTTCACACATCTATAAGTTAGGTATTATAATCAACATTTTATACATGAGGAAATTGAGATAGTAGTTGCCTCACTTATTGTCACTCAGCTGATAAGTAACAGAACTAATCATCAAACCCAGGTTTCCAGATGCCTTATGCAGGGTCAGCCAATTTCCACTATACATTAGCTGCACTTAGTAAGTACAGTCATTTTAGCTCACAAAGAGGAAGAACACATTTCATTTTGGCTTTGTTATTTATTTTTAGAGACATTTTAAATTCAAAGGATGTGATCACAACCCGATTTGAAAATTCTTCTCCCAGCAAAGATTTCTGCAGCCAGTCATGCCTTTCTTCTTATGAGCTAAAGAAAAAACCTGTTGTTACCATATATACCAATAGCATTTCAACAAAGTGCAGCATGTGTCAGAAGAATGCTGATGTAAGTTCCTTTTATCTTTATTGAGATTCTAATTAAAGATCAGAGATTTTTAACTGGCTCTGCTTATTTTGTATGTATATGTATTTTTATTTCCTAGATTCGATTTGAAGTTAAATATCAAAATGTGGTACATGGTCTTTGTAGTGATGCTTGTTTTTCAAAATTTCACTCTACCAACAACCTTACCATGAAATGTTGTGAGAACTGTGGGAGCTATTGCTACAGTAGCTCTGGTCCCTGCCAGTCCCAGAAAGTTTTCACTTCAACAAGTGTCACAGCATATAAGCAGGTATGAATGAATATCAGTCTGTTGCATATAGTTAGGCTCACCCCTTCTGAGATGGCTGCACAGGGGTGAAATACAAAATAAAAGAGGATCCTTCCCATCAATTAATCCTGGTGTGTGATTTCCCCTGCAGAAAAGTGGGATAGGTTCTGATACTGTAAGGATTGATTGTGGGGGTGAGATGATATACATGAACCTCATCATTTTTTAAGGTTTCCTTCATGGCCAGGAATTCACAAATGTCATTTCATGATTTGCTCAGTCTGAAATATTTTGTGATATATCAAAGTGAAGAAAATCCCATGTTATTGTAAATCAACTATGACCAAAAGTTAAAAAGATGATAAAAATCAGTGAATCTAAAGCATATCTTTTCCTTTTATGTTTTTTAATGTGTTTTGGAATGAATTGTAATTATTTTGGCAACACTGCCTTATTAGAATACTTTAATTTTTATTTATTTTATTGAATAATTGATACATTTGGTTACTAACTATATCAATTTGTGTCAACTTAATTATTGTTGAATGATTTTGGTCTTTAAAAGGTTATCTTTTTAAAAAGGTTGTAAATAATAATTTAAAAAATATTTAGTTAGCAAGTTTGATTTATATGTAATTCCTCTGAGCAGTTGGTAATGGACATTCATCTTTGAAAAGTATCACTTTTCTAGGAATTGCAACTTTTGGCAGTCTGGTTATTGCTTTCACAGGAATAGAATCCATTTTATTTATACATATATATGATCCAAAAATCCATTTCATTCCTAATTTTGTTACTGGTCTATCAACTGCATAAATGATGTTCCTCTTTTACCAGGAAGATTATGTAGTGAAACTTCACAATTTATATATTCCTACCATATACTTCCCCATGTCATTTCTTACTGAGAAACCCTATTGTGTCAATGACAGAGTTAGTTTAGCAGTTAAGAGCTTGACTTTGGAGTCAGATGAAATAAGTTTATTCTCTGACTTTTCTGTTTATGTGTTTATCTAATTAAAGATAAACTTCTAGTTAATTCAATATTTTAAAGTATCTCACTAAGTTGTTGAAAGAATTCTGTGATGCACTGTATATAAATTGCTTAGCATGGGTCCTGGCTCATGGTAAACACTCAATAAGTAGTAATATTGGAAATTTATGTAAATGTTAGCCATTATTATTATTGTTTCTTAAAACATGATAAACTTATGGGCAAATTTTATTATGAAACTTAGCTTGAAAACAAGTAGTTCTGCAGGACGACATAATATACCTTAAACATCATTTCTATTTCCTCCTCCCAAAGAGTCTTACTAGTTAAGTAACCTTACAGTGGTAGACTGTCTCCTAGATTAATGTCCAAGTCTGTACTGAGGATGGCCCTTTGGTTCAGGGATTACTTGGTCTTTTCTGATTATTTGTAATGAGAAAAGAATGTTAAGACTATCTAATTCATTCCTTTTAATGTGGTATGTTGTTGCTAGTTATATATGAGTAGTTACTAATTTTATTCAGTTTATATTTTATTATCTGAAAGAATTTATTTTTCCCACATCCCAACTTTCTGAAAAGTCCATGCTTGGTGTGGCCTTGTTGTCATGCTCAAATATTTCAACCAAAGGCAGTAGTTGTAAGTAGCTTTTCTTCATTTTTTCCTTTTAATTTTTATAAAAAAAAAAAATTTATAAGAGTTTATTTGAACCAAACTGATGACATATGCCAGGGAGCAAGACCTCAAATGCTCCCCTCTTTATTCCTTTTCTTAAACAATATGTACATATGTATGCTTGTACTAGGTATATGAATGTTATTTTGTTTTAACAGAATTCAGCCCAGACTCCTCCATATGCCTTGGGGAAATCATTGAGGCCCTCAGCTGAAATGATTGAGACTACAAATGACTCAGGAAAAACAGAACTTTTCTGCTCTGTTAATTGTTTATCTGCTTACAGAGTTAAGACAGTTATTTCTTCAGGTAATGTTTAAATTTGATAAATTTATAGATTTAATAACTATTGAAGAATGTAACTGCTTTTCCTTTATTTTGTTATAAACTAAATTTATCTATATGGTTAGATAAAGACCCAAGATTGGTGTAGGTTCAAAGAACTGATGTTTAAGTGAAAAATGTTTTTCACTGATTTTCTTGGTTGAGATTTTTTTTTTTGTAGTTTCATATGTGAAAAGGAAAAAAAAACACATAAGTTGAAAATTAGTTTTTGTGTAAATCGGACTTAATTGAAGAGGTTGTAGTTAGCTTTATAGGTTATAATAAAGTTCCTTGATTTTTGTTTTTATATTATTTGTGGTTTTATTCTACTACATTTTTGGATTATTATTTTCATCTGTGTCATTTATTCATTGGTTTTTATTTTTTGTTACCCAGGTGTCCAGGTGTCGTGTCATAGTTGTAAAACCTCAGCAATCCCTCAGTATCACCTAGCCATGTCCAATGGAACTATATACAGCTTCTGCAGCTCCAGTTGTGTGGTGGCTTTCCAGGTATGATCTAAGAGTATTTTACCCCTGCAGTTCTCTTAGGCATTGGTCTATGGTAAAATGTTTACTGCTGAAGGTCCATAAAAGATTACACTGTAAGTTAGAAAGAAAAAAGTTCAACTGTGGTTCTGAAGGTCATTTCTGCAGAATGTTTGAGCCCAGGTATTGAGCCTCAGTGCTTTCTTCCTTATTCAGAGTTCTCACTTAAACTGTCCTTCCTTTTCACTTTTTCCCTTGGCTCTCTCCCTTTCAGAAGGGTGGAAGCTAGGATATGGTTTGGATACATGGTATGATGATCTGTTCATGTATCCCTTCCTCTCATCCTGGGCCAGATGCAATTCCTGGCATGGAATTGTAAGCTTCCACTTACTTGTCATATCTTCTCCTCACTCTCTGCGATAACACAGACAGTAGAGTTTAGTGATCCTCCGGGGTGGGAAGGTGCCTGATGCAGTGTCCTTGGCGCTAAGGAGAGAGAGTCTAGTGTTCTTAATAGCTGTCAGAGGATGCTTGGTGAGGGGGGTGCAGATGAAGGGGTGTCTTGGGGGAAAGGAGAGGCCTGCTCTAATTTATTAAGGTGATGTATACTAAAGATGTTTGTCTAGAAGCTTGCATTTCTTGGTCCTTGTATTCTGTAAGTATGCTATTGAAACTCTTTCTGTGTACTACTTTATACATGTTAAAGAAATGTTGGTGGGGGAATTAATTTATCAAGATGAGAAGATGAAAGTTCTGTTATTTCTCAGTTGTTAAAATGTTTGCCTTTATTTGTGTTCATTCAGAATGTATTTAACAAGCCAAAAGGAACAAACTCTTCAGCAGTGCCCCTGTCTCAGGGCCAAGGAAGCCCGCCCTCCGGGTCAGTGGTGTCAGCAGGAGGAGGTAGCACCTCTGCCACTTCCACAAGCATCATCAGTGGCTCTGCAGCAGCGGGCCTCCAGTCTCCTGCCTCAGAGGCCCAGCAAGTTGCTCCTGCCCATGCAGCTGTTAAACTCAAGTGTCAGCACTGCAACCATCTGTTTGCCACAAAACCTGAACTTCTTTTCTACAAGGTAAGGAGAGATCGTGAAAGGCATTGAATCTAAACTTATCCAATAGAAACATTTTTATCTCTTCATCTTTGACGATCACTTAATTTGCTTTTAAAGGAGGAGGAAAGGATTTCTTAAAAATAAAGTAACTGTATAATTAGGTCTTAATGAGTATTCTTTCTCTGCAGGGTAAAATGTTTCTGTTTTGTGGCAAGACTTGCTCTGATGACTACAAAAAGAAAAATAAAGTTATAGCAATGTGTGACTACTGTAAACTACAGAAAATTATAAAGGAGACTGTACGGTTCTCAGGGGTTGATAAGCCATTCTGTAGTGAAGGTAAAGAAAAAAGTTCGGTTTTATCCACAGAGCATGTGTTATGAAGTATTCATTATGAGTTGGGCTATTAATCCATAATTCATTTTCAAGTAATTTTTGTTTTATGTGGTATAATTTGAGACCTATATATTGAGTTTATACTTACTTCACTTTAAAGTCTATCCTTTTAAATGTTACAATAATCTTAGTAAAGAAAAACTTCTGAAATATAATGAGATCAATTTTATTAGTATAGAGTATAGAAAATCTCTTGCTGAGTTTAGCTGTGACTTCAGAGAACTTTTTGTTCTTGTACCCATTTGTGAAGACGGTACTGAAGCAATTATGGATTTTTGGCTTAAGAAACTTTTATACCTCTGATGTTTCTAAATATAGGTGGCCGATTTAGAGTGTATTTAAAAGGTAATATGAGTTTGTTTTGTGAATATAGAGACTATACCTTAACCTAAACGGAAACAATTGTGTCGAATATTTAGAAATTCGCTTAAAGTTTTTATCTAAGACTGTAGGAAGTCACTTTACCTCCTTCAAGTTTAATGTAAATTTGTTGTTTCTTCTTTTCATCTCTTCTGGTTCTCAGTTTGCAAGTACCTGTCTGCCCGTGACTTTGGAGAACGGTGGGGAAACTACTGTAGGATGTGTAGTTATTGTTCTCAGACATCCCCTAATTTGGTAGAAAATCGATTAGAGGGCAAGTTAGAAGAGTTTTGTTGTGAAGATTGCATGTCCAAATTTACAGTTCTGTTTTATCAGGTAAATGTAATATACCTCTGGCTTTCTGAGGTTTGTAAAAATTATTTTATGTTTAAAATATGTTCAGATTATGTGAATAAAATTTGTGTTTAGAACTGGATAAAATAAACTATGAACTCCAAGCAAAATTAAGTTGATTGTAAACTTGAAATCTTTGGAGTAAAGAGTATAGAATTTCTGAAGACTTTGTCGTTGTTTGAGGGTATGTTCCTTTTATTATTTGCTTTCTTATAAGGCACATTGACTTTAGTTATAACTTCTTTCAAGTTAGAACTTTACATAGTTATGTTGCCTTAAGCCTCTTGAAGTCAGAAAGTTACTCTGAGGAATTTGAAGTCAGACCTTGTTCTCACTTCATAGGTCAAATGACTATTACTGACTTCCTTGTCCACCTCCTTTGTAAAAACAATTACTTTTTTGAAGGGCTAACAACAAAAGCTAATATTAATTGAACCACTAATATGACATGTCTGGTGCTTCATAAGTGTTATTTCATTTAATCCTCACCACTGTCCTGAGAGGTAGGTATATTAGTGCTAGTTTATCAATAAGGAATAAGAGTAAGGTCCAGGGAGATTAAGTAACATTCCCTTGAAGAAGCTGGTAGATGACAGCTAGACTGCACCTATAACACTCCAGTGAAATCACCTGTTTACTGGTCTCCCTACCCCCAAAATATAATCTTGGGGGGAGGTATGTATTTTCATAATTATATGACAGGACCTATCTCAGTGCTCAAGGCAAAGGATACCACTAGATATTTGTCAGTCTTTATGACTCCAAAGCCCATATTCTTTCTACTGCAATATGCTGCCTTTTAACCTTTTAAAAAGAGAAACTATCTGTAGATTCTTTCATTGGTAATTTTGAAAATGGGAGATCAACTTTTATATTCTCTTGATTGAGGATACCGATATGAAATAAATAATTAAGTGTGTGTGTATACTATACATATACAGGTACATACGCACACACACACATACACATATGGTGGAAAGTTCACAAACTTAATTGTCCGATGCGTGTGTGTGTGTGTGTGTGTGTGTATGTATGTATATATATATATATATATTTTTTAACCACAGTATTCTAAGGTGGGAAGGAACCTTGCATTTTGTAATCTCAACTGACTCATATATCCTGTTTTCATAGTGCCTTCTGGTTTTATGATTAATGTTAATTTTTTATTATTTTACAGTTTTAAGCCTATTCTGTCCTACATTTCTTTCTCAGATGGCCAAATGTGATGCTTGTAAACGACAGGGTAAACTAAGTGAGTCCATAAAATGGCAAGGAAACATCAAACATTTCTGTAACCTATTTTGTGTCTTGGAGTTTTGTCATCAGCAAATTACGAATGACCCTGTTTCACAAAGAAAAGGTAAAATTAAACTTAGCTAATGGGATCTTTATATCGGTGCTAGGGTACACTATCAGCATACACAGCTGTAAATAATATAATAAAAACAAAATTGCACTGGATTCAGATAGCCTGAGTTTCCTTAAATTTTCCTATAAGAATCTTTAAAGATTGCCCTTGAGGAAAAATTAATCCGGATGTTTTTTGCTATCATAATCAAACACACCAAGAATAATAAATGTGGAAACACTAATCTTATAGGGAAATTAGATTTGATTGCTTTTGATTGAATTTATCTGTACATAAATAACTTACACTAAAGGATATATGCTATTCAGTTAATTAACTAGAAATAAAAATAGAAAATTGGAGCAAACAAAGGGAAAGAAGATATAAGTATGTTAATGTAGTTGCCGTGACTGGTGTAAGATTTGATCCAGAGCTTGCTTGTAGCCAAGAGAAAAAGAACAACACATTAATTACATCACAAAAAATAAAGTAGACCAGTTCTTCATGGGTAGCAAAGTTTTTTCTGGCTAAGAATAAAATAATTTTGCAAGTAGGACAGCTAATGTGGTCAAAATATCCAGATGAATAGATAGCTACGTGGTATGTTTTTAGAGTGGCTCCCTGCTGTAGGACTTCACTGGGTTAGATTAAAAACATTTGATATTATGTTCTCTGACCAAAGCCTGGAGTGCTGCTGAATTGACAGAATCCATGTGCTTTGACTCCTTGCAGTCTGGCCCTTGTGTACCTTTGCAGTCTTATTAATCATCCCCTTAATCCAGACATGCCTTGTGCTAATCTTTTGTATTATCATCCATTCCCTGAGACCAGTCAGGTGGGTGGTAGAATTTTCTTTCTATAATGTGGGTTAACATTATCTGGATGGAGAGCTACATCAACAACTTATGTATAAAAATTGTCATGTTAAATTTTTATTTGAAGTAAGCTTAGGTGTAGGAGTTTTAATATTAATGAATAGAAAAGCCCAGTTAATCCTATATTTTTTACCTGTTAAATATCATTTGAAGTTAATAATTTTAGAGAATCAGCCTCTCTTTAAGTTCTAACAAGCACTAATGTGACCAGAGTCACCTAACCCAATGTTATACAGTTAGACATTTGCATTGCACCTTGAAAACTTAGTTGTTAAACAGGTTTGTGTGTGTGTGTGTGTGTGTGTGTCCCTTTTGTTTATACTAGGTCTTATCTTTTTATTTTAATCAGTAAATATTTCTAAGGCACCAACTGTTTCAGTGGCGCTCCCTTCTGCAAGGACAAATACAACGCCAGTTATAACCAGTGTGGTGTCATTGGCAAAAGTATCTCCTGCCCAGCCCACAGGGAACACTAACAGTGTTTTGAAAGGTATGACTTGACGTAAAGGCATTTGATTAGGTTGTGGAAGTGAGTGTTGTCTAGTCTAAGTAGCTCTTATTGGTAATATTTACATTTACATTTATATGAGGAAATGCTCCTCTGTCTCGGAAGGAAGTGGGTAGCTAGTAGGGTGGTATGGCTAGGGAAGGAAGAGGTATGTTATAATTTGTTTTTTTAAGAACACAAATGATTTTAATATAGCTGCCTTTACCACCAGAGATTCTAATACAGTAGGGTGGGATTGGGGCCCAGGAATTCTTACCTTTACCAAGGACACCAGATGATACTGATGCTGAGTTTCCTTGGACCGGTTTTGAGAAATTCTGGACTAGACTGTAGACCACTTTAGTGAAAGGAAAGTAACTTCTTGGTATCATTGTTTACTTCTGTATATTCTAGGGATAATAATGTATGTTTTATAACAGGTGCAGTAACTAAAGAAGCAACAAAGATCATTGAAGATGTAAGTTTTATTGTTAATATTTTGCCTGATGATGCCATTTTATTTTCATTTTGGATATAGCCTTCTAATATATATGAGTACATTTCTGTTTGCAGCTTAGTCTTTTAAAAAGTGGAGTGATATATTATGCATTAATTTTTGTTTTTGAATGTTAAAGTTAGATCATGAATAAGAATGCATTCCTGATTTATTTGTGTCTGACTCCTTAATTTCTTTAAATACTTGTCAATTCCATCTGGTTGCTTATTTTTCTCTTTTACTGCATTCAGGTAGTTTTCTTTTAGACTAGAAATTTTCTTGAAAACGTTCAGTATACTGTCAGTTTATGCATCTTTGAATTATGTGAGGCTGACAATAGTGCAAAGTAAAAATATTTAAATTCCTACTTTATGACTCAAATTTGAAATATTATAAAACTTCCAAAAATTAAAAAAAGTTTTTTGAAGAAATACATAATTTCATATCTGGCTGAAAGGATTGCAAACTGTCATTATTGTCCTGTCTCAGCATCACTTTAGCAGGAAAATAAAATTCCCATCATTCTTGATCAATATCACATGAAGCAAAGGCGTTAGATCTTAGCTTAATGTTTTTGGTGACTGTTGTGTTGCTCTCGTAACATTTGCTCTTGATACAATTAAAAACCATTTTAAAAAATATCAACTAACAATGTCATTCAGGTTCATTAAGTGGTGGTGCAAATGCTAAAAAATATGCCCATAATTCAATAAATTTGGAACAGAAGTTAAATGTGATAAAACTCTGAAGAAGCCAAACTACTGCTGCAGTATCTCATTCTGTTAATGTAGGAGAGTGCACCCTGCAGAATATTAGAGATAATGTTCAAAAAGGCCAAAAGCAGCATTAAAGCAGGTATACCCTTTAGTTCACAAAATTATCTTGTAACCAGGCAAGGATAATAGAATAAATGGATAAAATCCTGGCAACACGGCTACAAGATCATTGCTGCCATAGTGCACCCCAAAAGCCAAGGTATCATCTGTGCTAAGGCATGAAGTAGTTTTAATGATTTGGAAGGAGGTGACAGTGAAACAAAAAGGTTTACTAATTTCTCATTTTAAAGCCTACCAAAGTTTTAAGTATATACAAATGAGCAGACAAGCCATACCTGCTAACTCCAAAGCTATCAAAACATTTCAGTTTCATTATAATTTAAAGAGGCTTTAACTTGGAAGACATCATGACACTTCCTAATAAAGAATCTGTGAAAGTGGTAAAGAACATAAATTTGTGCAAGGATGGTAAGGGGGTGTTGGCATTTTGCTTGGGTTGTTCCCTGCGAATTAATAAAGGAAGACTTGTTAGAATTAGAAAAACAAAGATGGCAGGAAGAGGGCCTTGGCAACCACCGGGGCCCTCAGAACATCAACCAACAGTGAAGTGACTGACACAGGCTTTTGACCATATTTCAGCAACAACTGCTATTTTTGAAGAAGATGAGCCAAATGTGGATGGCTGTTTCATGGTGGCCAAAGATGGACAGTGTGTCTGCACATCAAGAAGTCCACAGTGACAAAAAATGAGATAAATGAAACCATAGTAGATTCATTCTTTAGCAAGTCTTTCAGAGAATCAGACCAGCTTCACCATAATGTGGAGAGAGCTTGTCGTAATTAGATACCTCTTAACTCTCCCATTATTTGTGTTGTTGGAAGATGGTAATAAATAACTTCTGCTTAATTACTTTCAGGCAGGATACTACATTAGTGAACTGTCATTAAGTTAACTTTGTAATTATTTGTGTATTTTATACTATACATTAAATTTTATTTTAAAATCACATGATTAATTACTGTGTTATAGAATTAATAATTTTGTTATTAACCACATCCTTATATAATTGATTAAGGTATTAATGCATTATATTTTATATTAATATGTATTATTAAAATATTGATTGTAGATTTATGTACTCTGAGAGTGCATCTCTCCTCTATTTTATATATATAGGACAGTTATTCTTGAATTATGTTAGTTTTGAATTATTCAGTTTTCAGGAACATATCCCTCATTAAATGTGACTGTGCTATATATGTTTTCCTTATGTGGAGTCCTATAATTAACCAGTTATTTAAACTGTGTTACAGAATAGCTCTGATTAATATTTTCAGTTTAGTCTATTAAAAAGTATAACAATAGGGTGGCCAGTTAACTCAGTTGGTTAGAGCATGGTGCTAATAACACCAAGGTTTGATCCCTGCATGGGCCACTGTGAACTGTGAGCTCCTTAAAAACAAAAAAAAAAGTATAATAATAAATAGTGTAATACTCTATGATTAAAAAAAAAAAACTTGACAGTTTTACAATTATTTCTTTGTTTCTCTGGGACTTTAGTGTGAATCTCCTTCAAGTTATTTAAATGGTCTTAAATTTGGGGGAAAGGTAAGATAAAGGAAAATACAAAGAAGGAAATCTACTACAAAAGACAGTAAACTTTTTGTGTACAGCTCTAGATAGTAAATATTTTATACTTTGCAGGCCATACAGTCTCTGTTGCAACTCCTCACCTCTGCCATTTTAGTGCAGTAAGTGGCTGTGTTCCAATAAACTTTATTTACAAAAACAGGTAATGGACTGGACTTGGCCCAGAGCCATTCTTTGCTAACTCCTACTCAACTGTGTTCCCACTATCTAGAATTAACCATTGTTAGATTTGGCTTATTTGCTCACAATTTTTTCCCCTCTTACCTTTTTTTCCCTCTTTTTCTTTTTTAAAAAATTAATCACTATCACCAGTTCCCTTTTCATGTTTCTAGATGTAACTACTATTAGGAGTCTGCTGTGTGTCCTTTCAGACCATTTTTAATCTTTCACATTCATATATATAAATGCATGGAAAATATTTAATAATTGTTTTTAAAAATACCATATGATACTTAATAGATTTGGTACGTTCCTGTGGACTCCTACATAGTATTATATTGTATGTGGGTACCACATTGTATTTAACTGTGGACTCCTATACGGTATTATATTGTGTGTGGGTACCACATTTCATTGCTTCCAGTATTTTACTATTAAGAATCTCTGCTACAGTGAACATCCTTGTAGATGTCTCCTTGTGCATGTGTGCAAGTGTTTGTATAGTGTAGAGTGGAATTTTGGGGTCAAAGTGTATTTGTATTTTTAGTTTTTAAATTGCCCCACAGAGTGGCCATTCCAATTTTTATTCCCATCAGTAGTTTATGATTGTACTTATTCCCTACAGCTTCGCTATCATTCAATGTCTGATTTAAACATCACTTTGCCAATCTGTTTACTAATATCTTACTGCTGTCTTATTTTGCACGTCATTGATTACTAGTGAGTTTGCTTATTTTTCTGTTTTTTAACATTTGAGTTTTCATTTCCTGTTTTTAATTTTCCCCCATTTTTGTGTTGAATTGTCTCTTATTGATTTATAGGATTTTTATATATATTCTGGATTTGCCACCCCCCCATCATTTTCATCAGCACAAAAACATGCAGTAATAGTTCTTGAAAAAAATCCTTCTTTAACGTCATGGCGCTCTAGCCATTGTCCCGTTTCTCTGTTCTCTATTTTGAAAAAACTTCTTTAAACGTGGCCTCAACTTGTTGCCTCCATTTTCTTATCTGTTATCTTTCCTTAGCTCACTTTAGTCAGGCTTTTGTCTGCACCACTCTACTGAAACTGCACTTGTTAAGGTCACTATCAATTTTTATTTGGTCAAATCAAGTGGTCAATTTTCAGTTCATTTTTCTCATCCTTTCAGTAAGATCTTTCCTTCCTTCTTGAAATACCTTCTTCAGCTTCCAGGTCATTATACTTTGTCGGTTTTCTCAATCTATGTTACTTCCTAGGGGACTCATACAGTCCTGTGGTTTTTTTGTTTTTGTTTTTTTTTTTAAAGATTTTATTGGGGAAGGGGAACAGGACTTTATTGGGGAACAGTGTACTTCCAGGACTTTTTTCCAAGTCAAGTTGTTATCATTTCAATCTTAGTTGTGGAGGGTGCCGTTCAGCTTCAGGTCCAGTTGCTGTTGCTAGTTGCAGGGGGCGCAGCCCACCATCCCTTGTGGGAGTCCAACTGGAAGCCTTGTGGTTGAGAGCCCACTGGCCCATGTGGGCATCGAACTGGCAGCCTTCGGAGTTAGGAGCATGGAGCTCCAACCACCTGAGCTACTGGGCCGGCCCCAGTCCTGTGGTTTTAAACACCACCTAGGTCATGCCTGATTCCCAGTTTTATCTCTTTTGCCCTTACCTCTGAGTTCCAGATTCATTTATGCAACTGCCTACTTGACATTTAGATGATAATTATACTTAGATAATTAATAGTCATCTCAAACAATATGTATAAAACAGGACCCTTTATTCCTCCAAGACTTCCTCTCCAGTGTTCCTTACTTCTTATCACTTCTATTGCTAACTTCTTAGTCTGAGCCACCATTATCTTTCTTCTGGATTATTGCAGGGACCTCCTACCTGTCTTCCTGGTTCCATTCTTGCCCTTTGCAGTTTTTTTTCTCTCCATCGGTTGCCAGAATGATCTTAAAACAGGTTATGTCACTCCACTGCTTAAAAACCTTCAATGAAATTCTGAAAAAGAATTTCTTTTCATGAAAAGAAAACCTTCAATGAAATTCTGAATAAAGAAAGGGAAGAGCTAGTATCCAAAATTATAGGAAAGCTACAAATTTTATAAAGCTATATAGTTAACAACAGCTGATACTGAAGCCATGAATAGGTGGAAAGGAAGTCAGAAATTAAAAATATATATGTGTGTGTGTGTGTGTGTGTGTGTGTGTGTGTGTGTGTCTGTGTGTGTGAATTTAGAAATAATAAAGGTAGCATTTTACATCAGTAGAAGAAATCTAGATTATTCAATAAATAGTGTCGTGACGACTGAGTAGACATGTGGAAGAAAATATAGTTGGACTTCTACCTCACAACTTAAACCAAAATGAAGGCCAGGTGGAGAAAAGACTTAAATGTAAAAAAATACTAAAAAAGTACCAGGAAAATATATAGGAAAGAATTCTTTTTACTCATTTCAGGTGTGCAAAACAATGTAATAGACATTTATACCCCTCACAAAGTGATAATCTCCCTCCCCCAATCAACTAACCCTCTGACATCGTATATAGCTGTTAACAATTCCATTGACTCTATTCCCTATGCTGTACTCCACATCCTGTGATCATATATATTTATATATATATAAAATTATAGTTGACATTCAATATTATCCAGCTTCAGTTTCAGATGTACAGTGCAGTGGTCAGGCGTATAAACAGTCCATGAAGTGGTCTCCCTAATAAGACAAATGTCCATCTGACACCCTACAAAATCTTTACAACATTATTCATTATATTCCCCAAACTGTCTTTCACATCCCCGTGTCAATATTGTGACTACCAATTTGTGCTTTCTAATCCCCTTAACTTCCTCATACACACCCCCCTCCCATATAGGAAAGAATTTTAATACAGAAATGGGGACAGTCTCTCTTAAATATGCCACAAAACCCAGAAGCCATAAAATATTTGTTAGGGAAATTTAACTACATTTCAAAGACAAATGACAAAAACGAAAAGGTGGTAATTCATGTCATAAGAGGCTAGGTTTTTTCTTTTATATTAATACGCAAAGAACTTTTGTGAATCAGTAAAAAGACATAATACCCATCGGGAAAATGGGCAAAAGTATGACCCATCAGTTTATAAATTAGGAAATAAAAATAGATCTTAAACATATGCAAAGATAGTCAACTGCAAAATTAGAGAAATGCCAGTTAGAACTACAGTTTTATCAGATTGGCAGAGATAAATACGATGGATAACACTGTTAAGGCATTTTTACATATTGCCAACAGCAGTTGGAAAAACTGCTACAGAGGGCAATTTAGTAAAACCTGTTAAAATGTAAATACTAATTTACCCAGGAATTCCATTTTTAGGACTTTATCCTTCAGATATATTTCACAAATTTATGAAATGAAGTATGTTACAAGGAAACTAATTGCAGCATTGTTTATAGTACCAAAAACTTGAAAACAAGCTAGTTGTTTTACGGTGATCAGGGCCACTGTGAGTTCATCCTGAGTTATTACACTAATTAGAAAAAAAAAATACCCCTACATGGTTAGAGCCTGAAATGCACCCCTCTCCAATCCCACACTTAGTCACATGGCCTGGCAAATGGCGTCTTCTACACAAGCATACACAGCGGACCTGTTGGAACTGTAGTTAAATGTCATATCCATACAGTGGAATACTAGGCAGTTAAAAAGAATGAGGTGGCTCTATATGTACAGACATAGAGCAGTCATACACAAGTGAAAAAAGATACAAACTGTATAGCATACTGTCATTTGTATTTGAACACATGCGTATACATATGTATAGAATATCTCGGGAAGCAGCCAGTAAATAGATAATAGTGGTTGCCTCTGACGAGAACTGAATGAGGGAGAATTTTAAGAGGGCCAGTTATTATTTTTTCATTGCTTACTGTGTGAATCTTTGAATTTTATGTCATGTTACAAGGTGTGATCAAACAATATGGTGAATGTTTAAATAAAAATTTATTACAGTAAAAGACACATTGCCATTAATCTCCCTCAAAATATTCCCACTCATCTAGAATAAAATAATCATCATTAAAATAGAAAAAAAATACTCTCCCTCTCTTCGAACACACTTCTTCCAAAAGGTTTACCTTTCATGGTCGTTTTGACTTTGGGGAAGAGCCAGAAGTTGCACTATGCCAGATCTGGAAAATAAGTTGGATGAAGACACACTGTAATGTGTTTTTTTTTTTTTTTTAATTTTATTGGGGGAAGATTGGGAAACTATGTTTTTCCAGGGCCAATCAGCTCCAAGTCGTCCCCCAGTCATGGAGGGCGCAGCTCAGCTGCAAGTCCAGTCGCCGCCTTCAATCTTCAGTTACAAGGGGTCGCAGCCCACCATTCCATGTGGGAATTGAACCGGCAACCCTGTTGTTCAGAGCTCACGCTCTAACCAACTGAGCCATCTGGCCACCCCCTATAATGTTTTTATTTGACAGAAATTGCCATACCAGAAGCGAAGTATGACTGACCTGGAGCCTTTCCACTGTGATCACAAAAAACCGTGAATGCTGTTGCCGAATGCCATCCAGTGGAAAGACAGGGATCTTAAAAAACGGAAACAGCATATGGAGCCTTAGTAACTGTGTGACAAGTTTCAACTTGTTTGGTGCAGTCAGTCGGGTGTGAGCTATGGCTGAGAGAAGGTGTGTTTTAAAGTATAAATCATCCTCCATCATGACACTGCTCCGTGTCACACATTGCTTCTGGTATATGGCAATTTCTGTAAAATAAAACATGGTGTGTCCTCATACACCTTATTCACTGGATATGGCACCACGAGACCTCTGTCTCTTCCCCAAAGTCAAAATGATTCAGGACCTGGAGGCAGCCACAACAGTACAGCTAAAGATACTCATGAAAGAGGACTTCCAGAACTGCTTTAGAAAGTGGCAAGAATGATGGGATAAGTGTTTTCCAAGCGAGGGGGAGTATTTTAAGGGGGATTAATGGCAATGTGTCTTTTACTGTAATAAATTTTTTATTTAAACATTCACTGAGTTTGATTATACCTCATATATTACCCATTCAAAAAATATGCATACAATTTTTTTTAAAGGTAAAGGAAAACAGAGCAAAGGATATGAATAGACAGTTCATAGAAGAGGAAATACAAATAATGCTTAAACATGAAAAATACCAAACCACACTACTGTTAGATTATGTAACACTTATTGAGAAAGTCAGATCGTACTGGGTTGACCAGAGTGTTGGGAAACAGGCTCGCATTCATTGCTGAACATCAATTTAATTTGATACGACTTCTATGGAAAGTAATTCGGCAGTACCATCATTGTTAAAGCCCATAGCATACAGATTTTAATATATTTTGACCCCCAAACAGCATGTATAAGACCTTATTCTATAGATGTAATAGCACATGTAGAATTGATTTATGTGTAAGGATATTTACTGCAGCATTGTTTATAATAGCAAAAGATTTGTAACATTTAAATGTTCAGCAGCAGAGGCACTTTAAATTACCTGAAGTACATTCAGGGTATAAAGCTATGACTAGGCAGCTTTATGCAAAGTTATGTAAATACACCTCCAAGATAGCTTGCTAAGTGACAACGCAAGGTGCAGAACCTTGCTAATAATGTGCTATCATTGGTAGTCAGAAGCAACTGATTTAATTACATAGACCATCTCTAGAGGAATGTATAAGAAATTGGGAATAGTGTTTATGTTCAAGGTTGAGTCTGGATAGATGGCAGACAGGCATTGAAAACTTTTTAAGTATACACTTTTATACCTTTGAATTATTACATAACTCAGAATTATTGCATCTGTAATCTCCAGTGGCTTTCCATCACATTTAAAATACAATCCTAACTTTTGGTTGTTTTTATTAACTCACACCTTCCAGATCCTGTACAATTTGGCTTCTGCTTACCTCTCCAAACTTATCATATTAGCTCCTCCTTACTTTATTGCAGCCTTGTTCTTGTTGATATTCCTAAAGCATGCCAAGCTGTTTCCCTACAGTCCCTCTGCCTGGAATCCTCTGACCTCAGGCCTTTGCATGGCTTGCCCTTTTGAATATTCAGGTCTCTGCTCAGATGTTTACTCCAATATTACCCTCCTCTAAACCATCACTCTCCATTTCCTTACCCTGCTTTATTTCTTTCATAGCATTTAATCACTACGTAAAATTACACATTACGTATTTGTTTAATTTGTTTATCTTTTTTGTCTCCCCTCTAGCATGTAAGGCCTTTTTAAAAAAATTTTATTGGGGAATGGGAACAGGACTTTATTGGGGAACAGTGTGTACTTCCAGGACTTTTTTCCAAGTCAAGTTGTTGTCCTTTCAATCTTAGTTGTGGAGGGAGCCGTTCAGCTTCAAGTTGTTGTCCTTTCAGTCTTAGTTGTGGAGGGCGCAGCTCAGCTCCAGGTCCAGTTGCCGTTGCTAGTTGCAGGGGGCGCAGCCCAACATCCCTTGCGGGAGTCAAACCGGCAACCTTGAGGTCGAGAGGACAACCAAATGAACCATCCAGGAGGTCAGCGGCAGCTCAGCTCAAGGTGCCTTGTTCAGTCTTAGTTACAGGGGGCGCTGCCCAGCATCCTTTGCGGGACTCGAGGAATCGAACTGGCAACCTTGTGGTTGAGAGCCCACTGGCCCATGTGGGAATTGAACCGGCAGCCTTCGGAGTTAGGAACCGCCTGAGCCACTGGGCCGGCCCATAAGGCCTTTAAGAGCAGGACTTTGTCTTCTGCTCTATCCTCAGGACTTAGAATAGTTCCTGGCTTGTGGTAAACATTCAGTAAGTACTTACTGAATAAAACAACATTTTAAAATACATTCTCCCACTCTATTGCTTATCCTTCAACTTTGTTTTTTAAAGACCTTTGTTTGCATAAAATTCAAGGTAGTCAAATATGTCAGTCTTTTCTACTTGGTCTTTAATTCTTTTGTGTTTTATTTAAGAATATTTTCTCCTATCCCCCAGCTCCATTCATTAGCACAGGTAGGTTCCTTACACTCCCTGGGAGGAGATTATCTTTTGAAGAACATTCATTAATTAAAGTGCCAGGGCCTTGAAAAAACAAAACAAAACAAAACAAAACAAAACAAAACAAAACAAAAAGAATATTTGCTCCTTGTTCTGGTAATTTGAAAGTTCTCCAGTGATTTTAAAGTTATTTTTTTTCATATTGAGGTCTTTAATTGATTTGGAATATATTTTTGATATGGCCTGATGTCGGATCTAATTTTTGTGACTAGCCACTTGTCCGAATCAGCAAAGATTGTTTTCATTGTTTTTTTTTAAAACTTTTATTTATTTAAGTGTTTTTTTCCCAGGATCCATCAGCTTCAAGTCAAATAGTTGTTTCAATCTAGTTGTTGAGGGCGCAGCTCACAGTGGCCAATGGGGGGTCGAACCGGCAACCTTGTTAAAGCACTCTAACCAACTGAGCTAACTGGCAGCTATCTGTTTTAATTGTATCTACTATAGGCAGAGTAGTTTTAAAAATCAGTAAATGGAACTGATACTGATTAGAAGAATTAGGAATTAGTGCATATTTTCCAAAGTGACTTCTTTATTGCAATTACTCTTTCAGAGATATTATATTTCTCGATATATGCCACCAAGCAGTTATAATCAGTGATAAGATATTTAAAAAAAAATCTCTTTGGCTTCTGAATTTGTTTTTAACTAGGAAAATACACGGACAGATGCCATGAAACTTCCATCTTCCCCGTCTTCCAGGCTTTTAAAGAACAAAGCATTATTGTGCAAACCCGTCACACAGACCAAGGCCATCTCTTGCAAACCACATACACAACACAAGGAATGTCAGACAGGTATGTGTCCTTGCTTTCCACATGTAGAAAGTTTGTTTTTTGTTTTATTTGTTTTTTCAAGGAAGGAAAAGAAAGTCATTGACAATTTCTTAAATGGGAAAACATTCATTAATTCTTGGATCACATACTTTGAATATTTAAATTATTCCTTATAATTGTTGTCATTAACACTAACAATTACTAAACTGAACCCATATGCGCACAAAGCACTATGTGTAGAGTGGACAAACATCTTCTACATGTGTGCAATGCTATTTTTCAAATGTACAGAAAAGCTATTATAATTACTAAGATATAAATTTATTTAAAAGTATTAGTGACTTAACCTTAGTTCTTTTTTAAAATACTATGAATTAATTTGTGAGTTAAAGATTTATCTATGTCTGAGGTGTTGGTGATCAGTAAAATTACTTGAATTCATACTTGAAAACTAATTGCTCCAGTCCATGTTATAGCTTTTAATCCTACTACCCTTATATTTTCAATTATTTTCATAGCCTATTCTGCCCAAAGCATTTTTTTTGATTTTTGTTTTTAATGATAATTTTATGTCACAGAATATACTCTATTTAAAAGCTTAGTCTATCACCAAGTAATCATGAGTTTTTATGTAGGGTGCCATTCTTTTGGTAAGAGTCAAGGAGAATCCTGTTTTCTTTCCTCAGTAAATTTGATTGCTTCTTGTTAAATCTGATATTCCTGTTAAAATGATACTTTGTGTACATGAATTTATATACACATTCACATGTGGAAGGTAGTAGAGGATCTGTGGACATCTAAATGTGTGGGTATGTGTGTGTTTATACATTTTTAAATTTTTTTCTATATTAAATATTGGATTGTTTTCTATATACTGTTGTGAACTATGTTTTCATTTGACATTGCATCGGAAGCCATTCCATGTCAAAATAAATTTAAATATACATTGAGATTCTTAATGGATACATAGATTCCAATGTCTATAACGTATCCATCCCCCGAAGACTGGGCATTTAGATTGCGTCTAATTTTTTAATGTTATAAACAATGTTGATTAAGCTGGATAAATGGATCTTTGTCCATTGTTTGATTATGTCCTTAGGACAAATCCTAAATAGTGGAATTACAGATTCAAAAGCTATCATAGATTTTTAAAGCTTTGGATATGTGTTGCAAAATTGCCCTCCTAAAAAGTTACATCAATTTATGCTCCAGTTTGAGAGCATCCATTTCTCTGCACCCTCACTAACACTGGGTATTAAATCCAATAATTAACACTTCTCTTTTCCCCTCAACTTTAATTTGGAAAAATTTCAAAATTCAGAAAGATTGAAAATACAGTACAATGAACACCAATGTACCCTTCACCAAGTGTTAACTTTTTGCAACATTTGTTTTCTCTTTTTCTTTTTCCTGAACTTTTAAAAAGTTAAGTAACTTTCTTAGTTTGATGTATTCTATGGACTTCTGCTATAATTCCAGTAATCTGTTGAATACATAGCATTGCAAGTTCATCTACCATTGCCTACAGTTTTAATTCAGTCCGTGACCAAGCTGTGGGCAAAGGAAAAATTCAGTATTTAATAGCATAATGGAAGTATTATGGTTTGTGTTTAAACTTTAATTAGTGTATTCCTTTGATAAATATAAATAGTAAAAAAAATGTAAATTTTAAATCCATGGGGAAAACATAAAGAACATTGCTTAGTTGTTCTTGAAAATAACAGGTTCAAATATTTCATTCAGATTTACCTATGCCTAATGAGAAAAGTGATGTGGAACTTGATTCTCCACCTGCAAAGAAAAAAAGAGTAGGTTTTTTCCAGACTTATGATGCGGAATATTTAAAAGTTGGCTTTATTATCTGTCCGGGATCAAAAGAAAGTTCACCAAGGCCACAATGCGTCATTTGTGGAGAAATCTTATCTGCTGAAAACATGAAGCCAGCAGATCTTTCTCATCATTTGAAGACAAAGCATTCAGAATTAGAAAACAAACCAGTAGATTTTTTTGAACAAAAATCTCTTGAGATGGAATGTCAAAACAATTCTTTTAAAAAGTGTTTACTAGTTGAAAAGTCACTTATGAAAGCATCTTACTTAATTGCTTTCCAAATTGCTGCCAGCAAGAAGCCATTCTCCATTGCTGAAGAATTAATTAAACCATATTTAGTAGAAATGTGTTCAGAAGTTTTGGGTTCAAGTGCTGGAGACGAAATGAAAACCATCCCTCTTTCTAACAGTACGATTGGATGTAGAATTGATGAACTGTCTGCAGACATTGAAGATCAGTTGATTCAAAAAGTCAGAGAGTCAAAGTGGTTTGCCCTTCAGATAGATGAGTCTTCAGAAATCTCAAACATCACCCTTCTTTTGTGCTATATTCGTTTCATTGATTATGATTGTAGTGACATAAAAGAAGAATTATTGTGTTGTATTGAAATGCCTTCTCAAATAACTGGTTTTGAAATATTTGAACTGATAAATAAATATACTGATAGTAAATCTCTGGATTGGAAACATTGTGTTGGTCTCTGTACAGATGGGGCTATAAGCATGACTGGCAGGTATTCTGGTTTAAAGGCAAAAATTCAAGAAGTTGCAATGAATACAGTGGCGTTTACACATTGCTTTATTCACCGTGAACATTTAGCAGCAGAAAAGTTGTCTCCATGCTTACATGAAATACTTTTGCAGTCAGCACAAATTTTAAGTTTTATAAAGAGCAATGCATTGAATTCACGTATGTTAACAATCTTGTGTGAAGAGATGGGGTCTGAGCATGTGAATTTACCACTTCATGCTGAAGTACGTTGGCTATCAAGAGGGAGAATTTTAACAAGGTTATTTGAATTACGACATGAAATTGAAATTTTTCTAAATCAAAAGCATTCAGATCTGGCCAAGTATTTTGTTGATGAGGAATGGGTTGCAAAGCTGGCCTATTTATCAGATATTTTTTCACTTATAAATGAATTAAATTTAAGTCTCCAAGGAACTATGACTACACTCTTCAACTTGTATAATAAAATGGATGTCTTTAAAGAAAAGTTAAAAATGTGGTTGAAGCGCACACAGGAGAATGATTATGACATGTTCTCTTCATTTTCTGAATTCTCAAACTCATCGGGCTTAAATATGAGGAGCATTGCAAGCATTGTTTTTGAGCACCTGGAAGGACTTTCTCAAATGTTCAATGACTGTTATCCACCAGAGGAAGACTTACGTTCAGGAAATTTGTGGATACTTCATCCTTTTGTGAATCACCAAAATAGCAGTCTCACGGACTTTGAAGAAGAAAAACTGGGACAGTTATCTTCAGATTTAGAATTACAATCAGTATTTAAATCAGTGTCTGTAACTCAATTTTGGATAAATGCAAAGACAAGTTACCCAGAACTTTATGAAAAGGCAATGCAGTTTTTATTGCCTTTTTCAACTATTTATTTATGTGATGCTACATTTTCGGCTTTGACTGAGTCAAAACAAAGGAATCTGTTGGTTTCTGGCCCTGCCCTAAGACTTGCAGTCACATCTTTAATTCCAAGGATAGAAAAATTACTAAAGGAGAAAGAATAGTAAATGCATATTGCTTATTATCAAATTCTATACTTTTGTGTTAAATTTTGTATGAGATAAGTATCCTAAAATATAATTTCCTAATGTGGATATGTGCTTTCAGTGATTAAATGTTTTAATAATTTTTCTCTTTTTGTGGAATTTAATAATTACACATTTACACATAATTATAGTTTTAATATTCCAAAGTAGAGAATTTAACTATTTTATTCATTGATCGAATAATTTGGATTAGTGACAAATATGTAGGTAATGAAAGACCCAATTTATGTAATAGCAAATCTGGATGTTGAAACTGCTTGGCATTTAGAAGCACGTGGGACATTTTAGTCTTCAGCCTCCTACTCTAGCAGGTTGTGGGTAGGTAGAAAACGGATCTAAGCAACTTGGCTAACAGGAAATAAGAGCAGCAGGAGAGTTTGAGACTCCTTTTGGGGGCCTCCCTGGCCCCCAAAGGTTTAGGACAAACCTTTGTTGTAAAGGGCCCGATAGTGAATAGTTTAGGCTTTGCAGGCCATAGGTGGCAACTGCAGTACTCAATTCTGTGGCTGCAGCACAAAAGCAGCTGTAGACAATACACGAGTGTAGGTGTGTTTCAATAAAGCTTTTTATTTCTGAACATTGAAATAAGAATTCATATAATTTTCCTGTGTCATGAAAGCTGCCTTTATAATTTTTTATTTAAAAATGTAAACAAACATTGTTAGCTGGGGAAGGGGGAGGGAGTAAAAAACCCAGAAAGCTGACCGAATTTGGCCCATAATTTGCCCATCCAGGTCTAGACAGATTTCCAGGTAAGAGCAGACGGGCCAGGGGTGGCCTGTAGGGTTTTGGTTCATGAAAGCGTTTTTTCCCGTGGCTGCAAGTATCTGAATTTTCAAGCACCTTTTACATTTTAATTTCAGCTGAGAGAAATTAGGGGGAAAATATATTTCAGGCAAAGACAAAAGAGCAATTCATTTTATGACTAGCTATTGGTTTATTACTGTTAATTTAATAATTTGCAGCTTTTTGAGCTCTTACAAGTGCCAGGCATTGTGCTAGGTCTATTACAGACTTAGCAGGGCTGATACGGTGTTATCCCCATTTACAGAAGCAGATACTGAGGCCCGCTGACGTTAGGTGACAGCTCAGAACGCAAAGCTAGGTGGCACAGACCCGAATGAAGCCCTGGTCTTTTGATGCTAACTGAGCCCTTCTGTGAGCCACGTCGATAGCCATGTTTGCCTCCCCTCTGTCCGTGGGGACTAGGAGACGGAGACTTTCCCTGAATTCAAATGGGCCTGTACAGTCAGTTAAGAGCCAGTTGGCCTCAGGGTCCCCATCTGCGACAAATGCCATCTCTCCTGCAACCAGTGCTGGGAAAATGAGAGGGTGGCAACACTCCTGGAAGGCAAGAAAAGGGAGGCTTCTGGCGCAGGTCCTCCGGCCGCTCGGTGGCGGGAGGAAATAAACCAGCGGCAGGGGCGGGTTTTCGAGGGGAGGGGTGGGGGCTGCCCTGGGGCGTGCGAGCCCGCCCTCCTGGAGGGCTTACGCGGCTATGGCGCTCCCGCTAGCTGCTCTTTGTGTCCTGCCGGGCGGCTTCTTCGCACTCACCCGGGGCGGCCAAGCTCTCAGAGCAGATAGCGGCACCTGCGTGCCAGCAGATGGTGAGCGGCGTGGCGTGGGCGGCGGGCGGATGGGCCCCAGCGGTCACCCCAGCCGTTACCCGGCGCGCCCCTCCCCCGCCTGCCCGCGCCGATACCCGGCGGACGCACCTGCCTTTGGGTAAAGTGGCGCTAGGGTTGGGGGCAGAGCACCTGGACCTCGTCTTCGACGTGGGCGCCTGCCTGGGGAGTTCCTCTGAATTCTCTGGATGTTCCATTGATGGAAGTGGTCGGGCATGTCCCCTTCCAGCTGATCATTGGTCGCCTAGGCAAATCAAGAGCTGGAAGAGAAATGGTCGGGGACTGGGGGAGGAAGATGGAATGGAACAGGGTCACAGCTCCTTACCCACCCCTATCCCCTCCTTCCTTTGCTTGGGTTCTTGAGAGCTTGGTGGGGGTTTTATTAATCCCTGCTAGGGGTAGGGTAGGAAACCGCCCTGAAGGTGAACTGTACCTTCCAAAGGTTACACAGCTAGTTAGAAAGCAGGACCCAAAAGACACACTCTTCCTTGTAGAATCCAGAGAGCCCTTTCCTAGAGAATGGAACCTGAGAGGGAGGCCTTAGAAGTTATCCTTCCGCCTTAGGTCTAGTTCCAGATTCTCACTAAAACATTCATGTTCTTATGCCCACCAGTCTCCCAAACCCCTCACTAACAAGCCTGGAGACCCTGACAGACTCCCTCTCCCAAGGCCTGGATTCTCCCCTCTTTTCCTGGCTTAGGGTGGTGATAGGTTTGCGAAAGTTTATCTCCACAGCCAGATAGCTTAGAGCTTCTTCCTTAAATGTTGAGTAGGGCAGGTAGAGCTGAGGTGGGGGAGCAGGGAAAGGTAGCTCACCTGAGGGTTGGGTGTTGTCATGTGGCCCAGGACAGAGCCTGACTCAGCCAGAGAGTCACTAGCCCCCTAAACTCCTCTTGTCTCTACTGCGGTGGGATCCAGGACTCAGCATGTGATGTCCAGGGTGGAATCTGTTTAATGAGCAACATTGGGCTGTCTCCCAAGCCCAAATAGTCCCTGCATAGTACCTGAGTAGAAACCAGGCCAGGCAGAAAGACAGAAAAGCCGTGGAGTTCCCAAGACCTTCACACTAGATCACAAGGCCCAAGGCCCAAGCCGTGATTCCTCTTCCTGAAATTTGGGGCTCGGTTGTAATCTGGTTTGAGTCTGGTGAGAAAATAAGTCTACTGTGTTTCCCCGAAAATAAGACCTACCATGAGTTTTCAGGATGACATCCCCTGAACATAAGCCCTAATGCGTCTTTTGGAGCAAAACTTAATATAAGACCCGGTCTTATTTTCGGGGAAACACGGCATGCCTCCATCACCATCCAGCCCTTCTCCTTGGAGCATAAAGCCTATTTCCTGATTCTAAAGCTCTGCCCCCCAAAGAGGTTCTCCCCTTTCCAGGCTGACCTCAGCCCTGGACCTAACTTAGAGAAGTAGCTCCTTTGCTGGGGGAGTCGAGGACGTAGGCACTAAATGCCCCGGTGAAGCACCTGGGCAGTGCGTCCTTGGTGAGTGGCTGACAGGCCTTCCCTGCCATCCCTAGAAAGCCCTGTTCATCCTGTTCGCTGACATGTTGCTCTTGAAGGTGTTCGGCTACCAGGCAGATCCCATGAGCTACCAAGTGGCTGTGGGCTGGCTGGAACTGCTTGGCTGGGTTGCTGAGGGTCCTGGGTCCACCTGTGCTGCAAGAGATCATAACTTTCTTTTGACCGTGCACATGATGGGTAAGGAGGGGTCCACCTGGGCAGAGGAAAGGGGGACTTCTTGGGGAGGATGATGGAAAGACCTGGCTGCTCCTCTCTTCCCCTTTATTCTTGCCACCCTTCCTTTTTCTCTGGAACCAGGAGCACTTCCTGCTGTAGTGTGATTTCCATGGTCTTCAGATTAGGACAGATGCTTTTCACATGTAATATACTGTAACACCATTTTATATCAGCTATGCCTTCCACCTCATCAGTTCTATTGGCTGTGTGGTATTCCATTTATAAAGATGTCTTGTAACCTAGAAGCCCCTACTGTTCTCGCCTGATCCCACACTGAGATGAGAGGATAGAGTAGCAGCTGCCACTTATGTGTCTGGCGGTTGGGAACAGGAGAGCTGAGCCCCCTGTACAGAAACGCAGAGTTTTCCTGGGGCAAGCAGTCCTGGAGAGGCCCTCTCCTAGCAGCTCTGCCCACAGGAACTGCTGATGTACAAAGACAGCTGCTGCTTCAAAGGGCAGACATCTTCATGCTCATCTGTGTGTCCCGGCCTTGTGTCACCATTGCTGCCACCACTACCACCCCTCCCCCAGGCTTTCCTTTCCATTTCTGGAGCTTCCCTCATTTTCAGATTTTTCCTTCACTTCCACCACCAAACCCTTGGCCTCCCTCCCTCCCGTAGGATTAAGAAAGGAACAGCATCAGGGAGAATATGTTCCAAAAATGCCTATTTAAAAAAAACAAATAAAAAAAACCGAAACAACAAGAAAAAAAAAAAGAAACGAAAAAACGATAAAAAAAAAAAAAGACATAAATGCCTATTTACTCACCAATCCAGCCTATTTGGCTGGATTGTTGCTGTTTCTTTCTTGCCCTCTGAGAGGGATTACATTAGTAGTTCAAAAAGCTTCTGATTCTAGGTCCTGCTCTCTCTGGGAGACCAGACAGCTGAGTGTTAGTTTAGGGTGCATGTGTGTGCATGTGTGTGCATGCGTGTGTGTGTGTTTGTGTGTGTGGAATGGAGTGGGTGGTACTTAATGGGAGTGCTTGAGCTGGAGTGGGTTAGCATAGGCTGGAGAGCCCTGAGCTCCTGGATTTCCTGGGTGCCCCCAGGGAGTCTCAGAGACCTCACTTTCCATTCCAGGGGCTATCTTCACTTTGGTGTCTCTGAAAGTCACTGGACACTTGCATCCCAGCTGTCGTCTGCCCGGCACTTTGGCTGCTGCTGGATATCTGCCAGCTCTTAGTCCAACCTAAGAAAGTGGTCCGACCTACTAGGAGGAAGACTCTAAGAACATTCAAGGAATCCTGAGAGTAGGTGTCTCTTTCCTCTCTGTGCCTTGTCACTGTCACAGCAGGAACACGGAACACACGGAATCCACCACCTTGTTACCAATACAGTAATACATCCAGGGTCAAAGTATGGCCACACTGTTGAAACAGACATCTTGTCTACCTGGCCCTGCTTCCTCTCGGACATTTACTGCTGTTTCCTGACACTTACTACCATTCTCCTTGTCATGTGAAAGTAGAAAATAAGCAGAAAAGAAATTTAAATCACCCAACATTTTAATGCCCCCAAATAACTACTTTCAATTCCTTTGTATAACTGTTACTTGTCAGTTTTTTTCTATGCCTTTATATAGATTTTTTTAAATTAAAAATGAGACCACATGTACTACTTTGTCGTTGGCTTTTTAAAGCTAATACACTCCCTTCCATGTGTGTTCTACGTTGTTGATGTTAATGTGTGCCTAGTATTCCACTGTGAGGACGTGTTTAATCAAGGCCCCACTGAGGGATATTTAGATTGTCCCCAATGGTTTGCTATTATAAACCTCACAGTAAATCACCTTTGCATACATGTTTTATTGCCCTAAGAGTGAAGATCCTGGTTCAAAGATATGCACGTTTTTAAGGTTTTTATTACATACTTAAAATTCGCAGATTGAGTGCGGCAGAGTATAAGTGTCTACTTCTGCCTGTGCCCTTCCAAGTCACATGAGGTACTCCCCCACATTGCTTTTCATCTCGGGCACTTTAGATTTGCAAAGCTAACAAAGATGGGCATTGAGTCATTTTACAGGACCTGAAACTGTCAGCCTCTGGTAGGGAGGTGGGGCACTCAGTGCAGTGCTCCTTGGATACCTACACGGAGGCAGGGGACAGCCAACTCCAAGGGACGCTGCCTGTTAAAGCAGTGCCAGAAGCCTGGGATGAATCCCAGAGGTCCTAGGAAGTCAGCAGGGTGTGTGTGTGTGTATGTGAGTGTGTGTGTCTGTGTACTCTCAAGGGAAAGTGACCATGTTAGGACACCTACTGTCACATCAAAAAACATCTTCACCATATATATATAACACACGCACATATATACATGTATTACTACATACTCGCATACAGTAGTATATGTGAAGTACATACACATGTTACTACGTATATAGAGTCAAAACAATATGGAAGCTTTTGCTCATGTAACAGGTCCAGAGATAGCATAGCTTTAGTTTCAATGATGGGTAATTTGGCTGCCTTACGATGACCTCAAAGACACGTTTTTTCAATTTTCTGCTCTGCTGTTGTCAATTTGTTGGCTACTGCCCTCAGAGTCGCAAAATAGTTGCAGCAGCTCCAGATGTCACATTTACACATAACATCCAAAGGTGAAAATAGAGGGGAAATCTCTCTTCGAAGATCCCTAGATTTCCCCTCATATCTCACTGACCAGAATTATGTCACATTTCTATTCCTAGACCAATCACTAGCAAGGAGAATGGAAATCCCATAATGGACTTAAGCTAGTTAAGATTTATCCACACTAGTTTGCAAAGAAGGGAGGAAGATAGATAATGGTTTCTGCCACACTCTAGCTGCTTTGCAGAATATGTTTAATAATGGTAATTACTTCTCAGAGTTGCTGTGAGGATTTACTGACAGTAGCTGACAATAGTGCCTGGCACATAATAAGTGCTCAATAAATGCTAGTATTAAATACTGGTTGGTTGTACAGATGACAAGATGGACTCAGAAAGCTTAAGTGCCTATGTGTCAGACCTGAGACTAGAATTAAGTCCTGATTGACTCCAGAACACACATTTCATACTGCACCAGCTGCCAAGTTGGAAGTGGGCAGGCATCACACCTCTGCTCTCTTCAACTTGAAGGTAGATGGGATGATCTGTCCAATGTGATTAAGTCTGCTTTGCTTTCCAGAATTGCCCCTCTGCATGAAAATTTTGAAGCTCAGGAAAGTAGAGCCTGGAGCCCCTAGAATCCTGGCCTCCATCTCTCCACCCCTCCCCCGCCAGGATGCCACAGCCAGCCTGTCTCCAGCCAGGACTTTGAGTAAAACCTCTCACAGCTGGCATTAGATTGAGGGTTCCTGTTTACCAAGGCTTGGCCCGTACGCAGGTTAGTTGCACAGGGCTCCCCAAGCTTGGCTGTAGGACCCCACCCCAGCAGCTGTGGGAAAGGCAGGGTGCTAGAGGAGTGGGCTGGCCAGCTGGTATGGAGGAACCGTTGGGATTGACAGCAGCAGGAGCTCCAGCATTGGCTCCTTAGCACAAGGAGAAGCCAGGCCCCAGGAAATGTGTCCCCCACTCCGCAGCTTAAACCTAGGTCAGGTCAACACAATGACATTCAGCTGCCAGGGCTTCCTTAGACTTTTCCACCCCCCTCCCCTCCCCCTCCACCTTCCCGCTTGCCTTGCAATGACATTCCCTTCCCTTTGGGCCCTGGCTGCCACAGGTGATCCCCAGCCCTTCCAGCTGTTGGGCCCAATCTTCAGGTCATGTCTTAGGATTAATTAGTTGATGGGAGGGTCTAGGATGTGTGGGTGGGAGTGGATTCTGCTCTGTCTCAGTTCCTTAAAGCTAGGCCCCAAGGGCCCCAGAGAGAGCTGCAGCAGCCAGAACAGCAAGAGGTAAGAGAAGACTGAATTAGTGGGATGGCAAGGGGGAGGTTCAGGGTGGGGCAGCCATGGTGGACAGAGCTGAGAGGGCGGGGAGAGGAGGGTACTACCACTCACTCAGGGTCCCACAGAGGACGGGAGCCTGAGAGGTTCAAAGGCAGAAGTACAAATTTTGGTATTGGAGGAACGGAGTTTTGGACACCCGAGGAGTGTGTCTGTGTCTAAAATAGGAAGAGGACATTGGCTTGTGCACTTACCCCCCTTGGGTAGAGAACAGGAATATGCCCAGATATCTCCGTGTTGTGTTGCTTACTTGGCGTCTGTATCTCTAGTGCTGTGAGTGTGCCTGTGTGGGTGTACACAGTTATCTGTGTGCTGCCTGGAAGGGAAGGGAACTAATGCTGATGAAGTATCTCCCCAGGGTCAGCCATGGTGCTCAGAGTTTTACTTATGTTTTCTCATAACCCTCCCAACAACACGGTGAGGTAGGTCTTTTAATCTCCATTTTACAGCAGAGAAGACAGGCGCAGTAAGCTGAGTAATTTGCCCAAGGTCACATGGCAAATAAATGTGTGTATCCAAGATCTGCCTGATTCCAGGGCCTGTGCTCTTTCTGATTTGCTGTCTAAAGTTTTGAGTCAGACCCAGGACTTCTTTGTGGTCAAAAGGTGAGGAGGTGGGAAACAGGCTGGAAGGCCTGAGAGTTGTGAAACCTTTGCAACCAACCTTGCCGAAGGTACTCTAGGCAAGCGTCAGGAGAAGACCTTCACAAAGGCAAGTCCAAGGTCACTATGCATAGGCCTGTCCCTCTGGATCAGTGCATCGAAAGACTGGCCCTCCATCGATGCCCTGCTCTGTCCCCCACTGATCTGGATGGCTTGGGTTCTTTCTGGGTCGGATTCTCTATGTTCCAGGTTGGTTTCTCCCGAACCCCTAGTTGGCTCAGCCTTGCTTGGGCTTACTGCACGTGCCTGTACCCCCACATATCTGAACCATACCCGCTCCATGAGGGGAACCTCCACCCTCCCAGTCACCAGGTTGAAAATTTCCAAGGTTTCTGGGACTTCTGCCTCTTCCTTGTTTCTCACAGCTTGTCAACCAGCCCAACAGCCGTGCCGCCTCCACACTCGACATTCTGCACACCCTCAGCCTGGTGCTGCTGAGCCTCCACAGCTGCCTGGACCCGCTCGTCTACTGCTTCTCCCTGTGCAGCTTCCACCAGGACTGCTGGGCACTGAGCTGCCGCCCGGGGGTGGGTGAGCCTGGGGCACACGTGGCCCCCTCGGCCTCCTCCTAGAGGTCCCGGCTCCTCCGCCTGCTTCACTCCTGCTACCCTGCCAGTGGCATCCTCAGTGGAGAAAGCTCTTTGGAAGGACCTAGATTCCAATTCTGACGTAACCACATACTACCGTGTTTCCCCCAAAATAAGACCTCACTGGACAATCAGCTGTAATGCATCTTTTGGAACAAAAATTAATATAAGACCCGGTCTTATTTTACTATATATAATGAACGAACAAATGGACAAAATGAATGAAAAAATAGATATTTTCAACAGAGAATTAGAATTCACAAAAAGAAATCAAGTGATTTATTTCAGGACTAGAAAGAAGGTAACATTGACAAGACTTGGGATTCTTTTATAACAGAGTAATAGTTAATAAGCAGAATTAACATTCATATAATTTCAGTCAACAACCTATATATAAAAGTAAAACAAATTAATTGACCTCTTGCTGCAAGCAAATCTATCAATAAACATAAGTAATTCATGCTACATGGTAAATTTTTACTATGGTAGTTTTTCTGGGAAGAAAGAATCATTAGCATTTTAATACTGATGGAAACAAAATTAGAAAAGTCTGTTATCAAATGGTTTATTGGCAGGTAATAGACGAGGGTAAAGGAGATCAATTATATGGTGATGGAAAGAGAATTGACTCTGGGTGGTGAACACACAATGTGATGTATAGATAACGTATTACAGAATTGTACACCTGAAACCTATGTAACTTTACTAGCAGTTGTCACCCCAATAAACTTTAATTTAGAAACAAACTTTATTGGCCTCAGGCACTCAGGAATTTTAGTGGTCAAATAACCTCCTCACTTGCAGCCTGCAGGGCTTCTGTCCTGAGACATTAGCTGGAATCAGAGGTGAGGAAAGTTATCCTTGAAAATTCAAAGAACAGCAGCAGTTTTCATAGAGAAAGTGTAGACCATAGGAGCAAACTATCTTTGTAAAAATATCAACTGAGAAAAAGTTATATCAGTATGATTTTTTTACATTCAATATTATTTTATATTAATTTCAGATGTATAGTGTAGTGGTTAGACATTTATATAATTGAAGAAGAGATCCCCCTGACTAGTACACATCTGACAATATACATAGTTATTAGATTGGTGCAAAAGTAATTGTGGTTTAAAAGGTTGAAAAAAAAATTGCAAAAACCGCAGTCACTTTTGCACCAACCTAGTATTACCTAATATTAACATTGACTATATTCCATATACTTTGTTTTACATCCCCATGATTATTTTGTAACTACCAATTTGTAGTTCTTTTTAAAAAAATTTTTTTTGGGGGAATATTGTGCTCCTCCAAGGCCCATCAGCTCCAAGTCGTTGTCCTTCAGTCTTGTGGAGGGCGCAGCTCAGCTCCAAGTCCAGTCGCTCTTCTCAATCTTTAGCTGCAACATTCTCATGAGTACCAGAGAAGAGAAAAAACAAAGGATAGAGAATCTGTTTGAAGAAATAATGACAAAACATTCCTAACCTGGCAAAGGAAATAGACACACAAGCCCAGGAAACACAGAGAGTCGCAAACAGGATGAACTCAAACAGGCCCAAACCGAGACACATTGTAATTAAAATGGCAAAAGTTAAAGACAAAGAAAGCATCCTAAAAGCAGCAAAAGAAAGGCAACATGTAACTTATAAGGGAGCTCCCATAAGATTGTCAGCTGATTTCTCAACAGAAACTTTGCAGGCCAGACGGGATTGGCAGGAAGTATTCAAAGTGATGAAAAGCAAGGATCTACAACCAAGACTACTCTACCCAGCAAGGGTATATATACATTTATACATACATATATATATATACACACATGTATACATTATATACATATGTGTATGTGTGTATATATATATATATATATATATATATATATATATATATATATATATATATCACCTCCTGTTTATATATATATATCACCTCCTGTTTATCCATTCATCCATCGATGGACACCCAGGCTGCCTCCACATCTTGGCTATTGTAAATAATGCTATAATGAACATATGGATGCAAACATCCCCTCAAAGTAGCGTTTTGGCTTTATTCAGATAAATACCCAGTAGTGTGATTACTGGGTCCTTCTTTGTCTATTTACTTTGAAAGTGTTGATAGATATTTATTGCCATCTTGTTATTCATATTTTTTACTTTTTAATTTTTCTGTCTTGATGTCCCTCTAACATTTCTTGTAATACTGGTTTGGTGGTGATGAACTCCTTTAGCTTTTTCTTGTCTGGGCAGCTCTTTATCTGTTTTTGATTTTAAATGATATCCTTGCTGGGTAGAGTAGTCTTGGTTGTAGGTCCTTGCTTTTCATCACTTTGAATACTTCCTGCCAATCCCCTCTGGCCTGCAAAGTTTCTGTTGAGAAATCAGCTGACAATCTTATGGGAGCTCCCTTATAAGTTACATGTTGCCTTTCTCTTGCTGCTTTTAGGATTCTCTCTTTGTCTTTAACTTTTGCCATTTTAATTATAATGTGTCTCGGTTTGGGCCTGTTTGAGTTCATCCTGTTTGCGACTCTCTGTGCTTCCTGGGCTTGTATGTCTATTTCCTTTGCCAGGTTAGGAATGTTTTGTCATTATTTCTTCAAACAGATTCTCTATCCTTTGTTTTTTCTCTTCTCTGGTACTCATGAGAATGTTGTTGTGCTTGATGTTGTCCTACAGTTCTCTTAAACTATCCTCATTTTAAAAAATTTTTTTTTTCCTTTTGCTCTTCTGATTGAGTGTTTTATACTACCTTGCTTTCCACATTGCTGATTCCATCCTCTGCTTTATCTAGTCTTCTGCTGATTCCTTCTAGTGCATTCTTCATTGCAGTTATTGTATGCTTCACTTCTGACTGGTTCTTATTAATGTATTCTATGTCTTTTTTTATGCCTGCAATCTCTTTGTTGAAGTTCTCATTAAATTCTTTGAGCATCCTTATATCTAGTGTTTTGAACTCTGTCTATGGTAGTTTGCTTGCCTCCTTTTCATTAGTTCTTTTTCTGGAGTTTTCTTCTGTTCTTTTATTTGGGATGTGTTTCTTGTTTTCTCATTTTGGCTGCCTCTCTGTGTTTGTTTCTATGTATAGGTACATCTGCTGTGTCTCCAAGACTTGGCCAGATAGCTTTATGTAGTAAGTGCCCTGTGGGACCCAGTGGCACAGTCTCCCTGGTCCCCTGCTCTGGGTGCTCTGGAAGTATCCCTTGTGTGGTTTGTGTATGCCAACCTGTTATATTTGAGCCTTGATTGCTATTGGCACATCAATGAGTGGGACTGACCCTCAGGCTGACTGGCTGTGGGGTTTGGCCACATCCACAGCTTATGGGCTACATGGCTTACTCCATGGAATGGGATTTTGCCCCAGTGGGCTCTGGTGCCTGTTGAGGTCACCTTTTGGGTGTGCCACTTGTGGGGCTAATTGGGTGGTGCTCTGCTGTGGTCTGAAGCCAACCTCCAAGTATGCTGGTTCTGGGGCCTCTTGTGAGGGGCTCTGGTGCAGGCCAGGTTAGCCACTGCCTGTGACTGGTCGGGGACTACATTGTAGGAGCTGCAAAGCAATCCACAATTGTTTGCTGCCTATGCTGGACCTGGAGGTGTGTGGGAGAGGCCACTCTGTGAACCGAGGATGGCTGCCACCACTACTGGGTCTAGGGTAGCTCTGCAAAAATCAAGGACAAACTGATTCCTGCTGCCACCTGCTGGCTCCTGTAAGATTCAGCTGCTGATAAAGCCTCAGGGCAGTGTGGAGTTGGGTGTGGCGGGGTCTCAGTGAGTCAGCAGGGTGGAGCAAGCAGAGCTCACCAGGCCAATCAAATTGAGATTTGGCCTGTGGGGCGGGCTCAACACAGGAAAGATGGCGCCCGCCTGCAGGCTGCGGGGAAGGGCCCTACACAGGGGAAACGATGACTGTCTTCTAGCCCTGACCCGCAGCCACACACCTCAGTCCACTGCCCGTATGTCTCCGATGCCCCTTGAATCAGCATCCCTCTGCTGGAGCCCAGGGTGAGTACCTGTGAGCGAGTCTGTGTGGGCCCTTTAAGAGGATGTCTGGGTTTCCTGCAGCCTTCCGTCCCACCCAGATGGTTGGAAACCCCACTGTTTTTCACAGCCAGATGTTGTGGGGGCTCTTTTTCCTGGCACCAGTACTCCAGGCTGGGGAGCCTGGTGTGAGGCTGGAGTCCCTTGCTCCTCCCTGGGGAACCTCTGTGGCCAAGAAATCCCTCCCAATTTTTATCTGCCACACGGAGATTTGAGGCTAGCTGGTTTCATGTCTCTGCTCCTCCTATCTGTCTCAATAAGGCTTCTTCTTTATATCCTTTGTTATAAAATTTCTGTTCATTTAGACTTCAGATGGTTCTCCAGGTTGATTGTTCTATAATTTAGTTGTAATTTTGATGTGTTCACAGGATGAGGCAAGCACTGTGTTTATCTACTCTGCCATTTCTGTATTAGTATGATTTGAAAGAAGATGGCAAAGTTTAATATTTCAATTAGTTCAAAGTATTTTGCTTGGATGGTTAAATTCTGCTTGGAAATGAAGGCATGACAGAAGCTTGAGATAGAAATGGGAAAAAGCATGGGGTCTGGAGTGAGAGATACTCAGAATGAAATCCCAGTTCCATCATGTTTCAGATATAGGGCCTTGGCAAAGTACTGCCCCTTCACACACCCTATTTTACCCAGATGAGGCAGCATTCATAAGATGTCTCATACAATGCTTGGATATATAAGGGAGTAAATGGATAGTGATGATAATTCTTACAACTGTGATGGAGGGAGAGAAAGCTCTCTGGAGTCCCTTTTATAAGGGCACCAATTTCATTCATGAGGTCTTTACCCTCATGACCTGATTACTTCCCAAGGCCCTACCTCCTAATGCCATCACATTGGAGGTCAGGATTTTTAACACACGAATTTGGGCGACACAAAAAAACAGTCTATTGCAAGAGTATTCTTTTTTGATGTTTGATACAATTCACCAGTGAAGCTATCTGTGCTTCTGGACTTTCTTTGTAGTAAGGTTTTTAAGTAAAAATTCAGACTTTTTAATAGTATAAGGTTATTGAATTTTTCTATTTCTTCATCAGTTTTGGCTATTTGTTTCTTTTATGGGGTTAGTCAATTTTATCTAAATTACTGCCTTTATTGGAGTAAGTTTGCTCATATTATCTTATTTCCCTTTTAATGCCTGTAGGATCATGATGTTTCCTCTTGTACTTTAGATATTAATAAATTGTGCCTTCTCATTTTTTCCCTTGATTAACTTAATTAGAGGTTTATAAATTGTATTGATCTTTCAAATAACAGCTTTATATTTTATTAATTTAAAGTTATTTGTTTTCTACATTTTTGATTTCTGCTCTTATCTTTATTATTTCTTTTCTTCTACTTGTTTTGGGTTAATATGTTCTTCTTTATCTAGCTTGTTAAGGTGAAATCGTAGATTGTTGATTTTGGATCTTTATTTTTTTCTAATACTGTAAGCATTTAAAAGTAGACATTCCTCGGGGTGGCCGGATGGCTCAGTTGATTAGAGCGCGAGCTCTCAACAACAAGGTCGCTCATTCAATTCCCACATGGGATGGTGAGCTGTGCCACCTGCAACTAAAAATCAAAAACGGTGACTGGACTTGGAGCTGAGCTGTGCCCTCCACAACTAGATTGAAGGACAATGACTTGGAGCTGATGGGCCCTGGAGAAACACACTGTTCCCCAGTATTCCCCCCAAAAAATATATATTTCTCTCTAAGTACTATATTAGTTGCATTGTCATACATCTTTCACTTTTATTCCGTTTAACTTTTTTCCCCCCTAATTTTCCTGTGACATATTCTTTGACCAGGGATTATTTAGAATTATTTTGTTTTGATTTCAAACACTTGCATTATTTCTACATGTAGTTATATTTTTGATTTCTAATTTAAATTCATTATGTTCAGAGAACACATTCTGCATGATTTCAATCCCTTTGAATTTATTGAGCTTTATTTTATGGCTCAGTGTATGGTCCACATTTGTGGACATTCCCTGTGTACTTGGGAATGTTTATTCTCCAGTGTTGGTGGAGTGTTCTATAAATGTCAGGTCAAAGTGGTTGATAATATTCAAGTCTTCTATATATTTACTAATATTTGTCTACTTTTTCTGTCAATTACTGAGAGATGAGCATTGAAATCTCTAATTATAATTGTAGATATGTCTACTTTTTTCTTTCTCTTTTCTGTTTTTTTCTCCATGCTTCTTGAAGCTCTTTTAGTAGATATATGTAAATTTAGGATTATTATGCCCTCTTGTTTAACTGACTCCTTACTATTATGAAATGTAACTCTTTACCTCTATTTATAGTCCTTGTTCTGAAATCTACTGTGTCAGATACTAATATAATTTACCAATATCAAAAGTGAAAGAGGAAACATCACTTTATTTTTATTAGTGTTTGCATGGTATATCTTTCCCATATTT
>NC_138054.1:71544277-71588043 GCF_964194185.1 Rhinolophus hipposideros
CTCTAACCGCCTGAGCCACTGGGCCGGCCTATTTTTGTCATGTTTTAATTCTATCTTTGAAAAACCCATCAGACCTTATTATTTCTGTTTTACACAGTGAAGATTTACTTACATGTATCCACACATTTACTATTATCTTTGTTCTTCATTAATTCTTGCATACTAGATCTTCCACCTAAGATCACTTCTTACAGGATCAGATTTTGTCAAAGAACTTCCTTTATAATTTTCAATAGTGGTTGTCTGCTAATGGCAATTTCCATGTTTTTCTCTCTGAAATGTCTTTATTTCGCCATGATCCTTGAAAAGTCTTTTTAAGTGGACATAGATTTCTAGGTTGACCGTTTTGTTTCCTTAGCCCATTAAATATACATTCAACTGTCCCCTGGGTGTCTGTTGTTGCTTTTTGAAGTCAATTGTCAGCTTATCTATTGCTTCTTTGAAGGCAATCTGTCTTTCCTCTGGCTGCTTTAAGTTCTTTTCTATCTTTGGTTTTTCAGTTTCAATACAATGTTGTAGGTGTGGATTTCTTTCTACTTATTCTATTTGAAATTTGTTGGTAATCTGTAGCTTGATATCTTTATGAGTTCTGGAAAATCATCAGCCATATCTCTCTACATACCTTGTTTTCCCGAAAATAAGACCTAGCGGAACCATCAGTGCTAATGCATCTTTTGGAGCAAGAATTAATATAAGACCTGGTCTTATTTTAATATAATATAAGACCCAGTATAATATAATATAATATAATATAATATAATATAATATAATATAATATAATATAATATAATATAATATAATATAATATAATATATATAATATAATATAATATAATATAATATAATATAATATAATATATACTACTGTTACTACACTTATTTAATTTTTGCTCCAAAAGATGCATTAGAGCTGATGGTCTGGCTAGGTCTTATTTTTGGGGAAACACTGTATTGCCTCTGTCCCATTCTCTCCCTCTTTTCGGGGGCAGCCTTCTGATTAGATGCATGTTAGGCTATGTCATGTTACCCTTCTCTCATGTTACCTCTCTCAGAACTTTAAGTTTCTGTGCTGCTGTCTGAATATATTTTTCAGCTCTATCTTTCTGTTCAGTGATACCATTAGCACTTGCATCCAATTGGCTATTAGACCCATTTATTGAGTTTCTAATTATAGTTATTATATTTTTCACTTCTAGAAGTTATATTTAGTTCCTTTTCTTATCTGCTTGGTCATTCTTTAAAATTCCTTGTTCTTTGCTCATATTTCAAAATTGTCTTTTATTTTTTAATGAATCTGAGACACAGAATTGGATGAATCATAATCCTTGCTTTATGGTCACTGTCATCATTGGACATAGACCTCTTATGTTGTATATAAATGTATGTATGTATGTATTTATAAAAGACTGTAATGAATACTTATAATCCCACTATGTAACCCAAGAGCTAGAAGAGCTACTTATCTGCCCCTCCCCATCTTATAACTCTGCTTCTCTTTCCCAGATTTGTGATCATTTTGTTTCTTTTTTTATTTGTGTAGTTTTATCAAATATACACATAACCTAAACATAGTGTTCAGTATAAGTTGTTTTTAAACTTTCTGAAAAGAGTATTATGGTGTATATAATCTTCTAGGACTTTCAAAAAATTTGACATTATCCATATTTTTGCATGCTCTATGTAATATCCCCTTGTGTGATTATTCTATGATTATTTTATCCAGTCTTCTGTTACTGGGTATTTTGGTTGTTTCTAGTTTTTTTTTCCTAACTGCAAACAGTCTTGCTATGAATTTTTTGTGTGTGTATCTCTTGATAAACATGAGCAGAAGTTTTCACTGGGTACATAACCAGGGTGAAATGCTGGGTGGTAGTGTATGCACGATTGGTAGACAGCTAGTACACACCAGTAGAGCTACTGGTGTCCAGTTTGGTTGGCCAGGCATCTGTTCTGATTGGTCAGTACTCATGTGGTACTGGTGGTTAATACCATGTTTCCCCAAAAATAAGACCGGGTCTTATATTAATTTTTACTCCAAAAGACGCATTAGGGCTTATGTTCTGGGGATGTCATCCTGAAATATGCTAGGGCTTATTTTCTGGTTAGGTCTCATTTTGGGGAAAACACGGTACTTTGAATGTTGTCCTTGAGAATCCATGAATGGCAAACTTTGTACACTAATGCCAAATTATTTTAAAATGATTCTGATTTATACCTTCACCAGAAATATATGAGATCCTTTTGATCCACATTCTCCCCAACATTTAGAATCATCAGATATCTTAATGTTTGCCAATCAGATGGGTGTAAATTGGTACCACATTCTGGTCTTGATTTGCATTTTCTGTTTACCAATAAGTCCGAGCATTGCTTTAAGTGTATATTGGTCATGTGCTTTTCCTCTGAGAATTCCCTGCTTATACATCTTGCTCATCTATCTTACTCATGTATCGTGTACTTTTCTATTTGATTGTGTCTCTCTTTCTATTGATTTGAAGGAGTGCATATAAAGAAATTTAAAAATCCTTGATGCCAATTCTTGATCAGTTACATGTGTTACAAAAATCTCCCCATTTGTAGCTTGTCTTTTCAGTTTCTTTAAGATGATTTATTAGAGTTCTTCACTCTAATATAGCCAAATGTATCAATCTTTTCCTTCCTAGATAGTGCTTTTTGCATGTCTTATTGAAGAAAATCTTCCTAATGCAAGGTCAGAAAGATATTTACCTGTTCTTCTGTGATGGTTAATTCTGTGTCGACATGACTGGGTTATGGGGTGCTGAAATATTTCATTCAATATTACTTCTGAGGATGTCTCTGAAGGTGTTTATGGATGAAATTAACATTTGAGTAAAGCAGATTGCCCTCCCCAATCCACTGAGGCTGCAATAGAATAAAAAGGCTGCGGAAGAAATAATTCTCTCTCTCTGCCTGATTGTTTTCAAACTGGGACATCAGTCTTCTCCTGCCTTTGGACTCAGACTCTGACTGGAACTTATACCATCTGCTCTCCTGGTCTCAGGCCTTTGGACTTGGACTAGAACCATACCATTGGTTCTCTTAGGTCTTCAGCTTGCCTATTTCAAATCTTGGGACTTCTCAGCCTCCATAGTCCCATGAACCAATTCCTTGTAATAAGTATTTATATACAGAGGGTGCCAAAAAGATGTATACATATTTTAAGAAAGGAACAAAACTGTATAGACATTGTAATACTCAATATATATCAATATTAAAAAATGACTACAAGTCACATTTGACTTCCACAATTACAAGAGGTGCTCAAAGTGGTTACCATCAACACAATTTTAATGCATTATTTTCTTTTCTTAAAATGTGTATACAGGGAGTGGCCGGATGGCTCAGTTGGTTAGAGTGTGAGCTCTGAACAACAGGGTTGCCAGTTTGATTCCCACATAGGCCAGTGAGCTGTGAGCTCTTAACAACAAGGTTGCCGGTTCAATTTCTGTATAGGATGGTGGACTGCACCCTCTGCAACTAAAGGTTGAAAACGGCTACTGGACTTGGAGTTGAGCTGTGCCCTCCACAACTAGATTGAAGGACAACGACTTGGAGCTGATGGGCCCTGGAAAACACACTGTTCCCCAGTATTCCCCAATAAAAAAAAAAAAAGTATACATTTTTTTGGCACCCTCAGTATATCTTTAATAAATATATGTTATATTATATGGTAAAGTATAATTGTATATTTTTATAATTATAAAATATAATTACACTTATTAAAAAGATGTGATTTATAAATATTTATATATATTTATATATTTAAAATAGATATTAGACTATATGTAAAAATATATTTAGTAAATATCCCTTATAATAAATAAATATAAATATATTTCCTATTGGTTCCTTTTCTCTGGAGAAACCTAACACAGCTTCTATTAAGAGTATCGAATTTGAATTCAACACTTAAATTTTTAACCCAGTTGGAGTTGAATTTTGTATATTATGTGAAGTAGGAATCCAATTAATTGTTTTTCTAAATAGATAATTTCCCCTCCTTTTCCACTTACTTGCTGTGCCATCTCTATTATATATCTAAGTTCCATATATAAACCTGTTTTTGAACTTTCTAGTCTACTGTACTGATCATTTTGTCTCTGAGCCAGCACCACATGGTCTTGATGCTATTTATACCTTCTTACTAAGTCCTGATATCTGATAAGGCAAATCACATCTCTTCATTCTCTTCTTCAGAAGTGTTTAGGGTTATTAATGAAATCTCTTAGTACCCACTTGGAACTTTTAATACCATTTCAACTTAAAAGTTCCCTGGACCTTTGGAAAAAATGGCTATTTTTCAGATCTGGACAGAAAATGTACAAAACGAGTTAAAACATTTTCTTGTATTGGAAAGTGAGGAAGTTACCAATATTCTGGAGTTGCAAAAGACGCAGCAGACAACTTAATTGGGCTCCTTTTAGTCAAAGATGGGGGAAATACAGCATAAATAGAATAATAACTTCAATTAAAATACATAAAATATGTTTTAATCTATGAGTTTGTACTGCTACGAAAAAACCCTTTTTGGGCAGCTGGATGGCTCAGTTGTTTAGAGCGCGAACTCTCAACAACAAGGTTGCTGGTTCAATTCCTGCACTGGATGGTGGGCTGAGCCCCCTGCAACTAAAGACTGAAAACAGCAACTGGACTTGGAGCTGAGCTTCACCCTCCACAACTAGATTGAAGGACAGCGACTTGGAGCTGATGGGCCCTGGAGAAACACACTGTTCCCCAATAAAATTTCTAAAACAAAAACCCCTCTTCATCAGCTTTAGAATATGCTAATGAGCCAAATCATTGCTTTTATTTGATTGTCTCAATTTTGTATTGAGTTCAAAAGAAATAGTAAAATGCATATTAAATGTAGAAATCTTAATATATACACTCTAAAGTATAATATAATCATAAATGTACCAATAGAAATTTACTTTCATACACATACAGGGTGCCAAAAAAAATGTATACACATTTTAAGAAAGGAAAAGACTATTAAAATTGTAATACTCAATATATTCCAATAACAAAAGATGAATACAAGTCATGTTTGACTTCTGCAATTACAAGAGGTGCTCAAAGTGGTTACCATCAGCGTAATTTTACTACAGTTTTTTTCCTTTCTTAAAATGTTTATACACTTTTTCAGCACCCTGTGTGTGTGTGTGTGTGTGTGTGTGTATGTGTGTATAACTATCATTCAAAGGAAGAGATAGAATAGTGCTTCTCAAATCTAATGTGCACATGCATCAACTGGTGAATATGTTAAAATGCAGGTTTTGATTCAGTAGGGCTATTGTGGGACCTCAGATTCTGCATGTTTAACAAGTTCCCAGGTGGTGCTGATACTGCTGCTCTGTGGACCACACTTTAAGAAGCAAGGATGTAAGTTCTTCTATGTTGTGGCATATATCACTAGTTTGTTCCCTCTTATTGCTGCATGATTTCCAATGTATTAATATTCCAACATTTATTTCCTTATTTTACAATTGATGGGCATTTGTGTTGTTTTCAGTTTGGGGTCATTATGAATTAAATTGTTATAAACATTCTTGTTTTGGTGTGGACATATGCACTCATTTGGGGAGAGTATATACCTAGGAGTAGAATTGCTGGGTCATAGGTATATGTTTAGCTTTAATAGATATTGTCAAACAGTTTATCAAAATGGTTGTATTGTTACACTTACACTTTTACCAGCATTGTGTCAGAGTTCTAGTTACTCCACATTTCACCAACACTTACTTTTTTGTTTTTTTAAAAATATAACCATTCTGTTGGGTGCATGGTTATATTCCAATTGAGGTTTTTTGAACCACTAGAAGATCTCTTTTTAGAAAGCATTTACTCAAGTTTTTTTTACTTGTTTGTTTCATATTGATTTATAGGGATCCCTCATACATTCAGAATGTGAGTTCTTTATCAGATACATGTGTTGTAAATATTTTTCATTTTCACTCTCAATTGTGTCTTTTGATGAACATAAGTTTAATTTTAACAAAATTCAATTTGTCAACATTTTTTCTTTAATTTTAAAAATTGTTGTAAAATACATAAAACATAAAATTACAGTTTTTAGTCTACAATTCAGTGGTCCTAGGGCATTCATATTGTACAACCATTACTACCATCCATCTCCAGAACTTTTTTTCCTCTTGCAAAACTGAAACTGCATACCCATTAAAAAATTACTCTCCATTCTCTTTTTCCCCCCAATCTCTGACAATCACCATTCTACTTTCTGTCTTTATGATTTTGACTACTCTAAATAACTTATGGAAGTGGAATCATACATTATTTGTATTTTTATGACTGGCTTTTCACTAAGCATGTTTTCCTTTGTCTCTTGCAATGTTTTTTGACTTAAAATTTATTTTGTCTGATATTAATATAGACATTCCTGCTCTTGCATTACTGTTTTTTCTTATGGTTAGTTGTTTTTTGCAGTGAAACACTTAAATTCTTTTCTCATTTCCTTCTGTGTATATTCTAGAACTATTTTCTTTGTGGTTATCGTGGGAGTTTCACTTAAAATCCTAAAGCTATGGCACTCTATTTTAACTTCTACCAGCTTAACTTCAATAACATACAAAAGCTCTGTCCCCACCCCTTTTGGTTGTTAATATCACAAAATTACATCTTTATACATAGTGTGTTTCAAAACATAAATTAATAATTATTTTCATTTCCTAATGATTCATTACTTTCCTTAGTTATGTAGAAAACAAGATTTGGCTATGGAGAAAAAGGAACCCTCATACACTTTTGGTGGGAATGCAGACTGGTGCAGCCATTATGGAAGGCAGTGTGGAGGTTCCTCAAAAAATTACGAATAGAATTACCATATGACCCAGCAATCCCGCTCCTGGGTATCTACCCAAAAAATCTGAAAACATTTATACATAAAGACATGTGTGCTCCAATGTTCATTGCAGCTTTGTTTACAGTGGCCAAGACATGGAATCAACCAAAATGTCCTTCGATAGATGAATGGATAAAGAAGTTGTGGTACATATACACAATGGAGTACTATTCGGCGATAAGAAAAGATGATATAGGAACATTTGTGTCAACATGGATGGATCTTGAGAGTATAATGCTAAGTGAAATAAGTCAGACAGAAAAAGCAGAGAACCATATGATTTCACTGATATGAACCAAAACAACAAAAGGTATATAACCCAAAAGGTATATAAACCAAAAGGTATATAAACCAAACGGTATATAAACCAAAAACAACAAAAGAACAAGACAAACAAATGAGAAACAAAAACTCATAGACACAGACAATAGTTTAGTGGTTACCAGAGGGTAAGGGGGATCAAATATATGGTGATGGAAGGAGAATTGACTCTAGGTGGTGAACACACAATGGGATTTATAGATGATGTAATACAGAATTGTACACTTGAAATCTAGGTAATTTTACTAACAATTGTGACCCCAATAAATTAAAAAAAAATAAAATAACTGACAAACAAGAATTATGTAAAACTGCCCTTCAAAAGTGAAGGTAAAAGGGTGGGCCTGGTGGCTCAGGTGGTTGGAGCTCCATGCTCCTAACTCCGAAGGCTGCCGGTTCGATTCCCACATGGGCCAGTGGGCTCTCAACCACAAGGTAGCCGGTTCAACTCCTCGAATCCCACAAGGGATGGTGGGCTCCACCCCCTGCAACTGAGATTGAACAGGGCACCTCGACCTGATCTGCCGCTGAGCTTCCGGATTGCTCAATTGGTTGGAGCATATCCTCTCAACCACAAGGTTGCCGGATTGACTCCCGCAAGGGATGGTGGGCTGTGCCCCCTGCAACTAGAAAACGGCAACTGGACCTGGAGCTGAGCTGCGCCCTCCACAACTAAGACTGAAAGGACAACAACTTGACTTGGAAAAAAGTCCTGGAAGTACAGACTGTTCCCCAATAAAGTCCTGTTCCCCTTCCCCAATAAAAAAAAAAAAGTGAAGGTAAAATAAACATTCTAAGATAAACAAAAACAGAGAGAAATGACTAACAGACATGCCTAAAAAGTGAAGGTAAAATAAACATTCTAAGATAAACAAAAACAGAGAGAAATTGCTAACAGACATGCCTTTAGTAAAGGAAGTCCTGTCACAGTAGATGATAACCTGAGTTCACAGTAAAGGACATGCTCTAGTCTCAAAGATACAAATACGTTGAAAGTAAAAGTATAGAAAAAGATATATAATGCAAATAGTAACAAAAGACAACTGAAGTGGCTACATAAATATCAGGAAAAAAAGACTTTAAAACAAGAAATATTACTAGAGATGAAGAGATATTTTGTGATGATAAAACAGTCAATAAAGTAGGAAGATACAGCAATTATAAGTGTATACGAACATAACAACAAATCACCAAAATACATGTAGCAAAAACTATGGAACAAAAAAGAAAACAAGATTTGGAGTTACAAACCAAATTTACAGTAATACTAACTTTTACGTTATTTTTTTCTTTAATTGTATTAGTTTCTTAAATCATGCAGAAAACAAACGAAAAAAATACAGTTACAAACCATTGTTACAATAATATTAGCTTTTATGATTGCTCATGTATTTACCTTTATTGAGAACTTTATTTCTCCACACAACTTTGAGTTACTGTCTGGTGTCCTTTCATTTCAACCTGTAGGACGTCCTTGAGCATTTCTTACTGGGCAAGTCTGATAGGATAGGATTTTTGATTGACAGTTTTTTCTCTTAACATTTTGAATATATCAGCCACACTCTCCTGGCCTCCAAAGTTTCTGATGAGAAATCTACTTATGATCTCATTGATGATTCTTTGTACATGGCAAGTCACTTCTCTCTAGCTGCTTTCAAAATTCTCTCTTTGTCTTTAAAAGTTTGATTATAATGTGTCTCACTGTGTGTCTCTTTGAGTTCATTCTATTTGGATTTCGTTGGGCTTCTTGGATGTTTATATTCATGTCTATCACCAAATTTTGAAAATTTTCTTCAAATATTCATTCTACCTCTTTCTCTTTCTTATCTCTTTCTAAGACTCCCACAATACATTGGTCCCCTTGATGGTGTCCTATAGGTCCCGTGAGATGTACTTAAAATAGTTCTTCAAGGATAATTTATAGCTTTATATATTTATATTAAAAAAAGAAGAAAATCTGGAGATAAAGAAACTAAGTGTCCAATGTAAGCAGTAAGTTAAAGAATGAGTAAACCCAAAGGAAGTAGATAATAAAAATAAGAGCAAAAATCAAGAAATTAGAAAAGATACTATAAAGAAGATCAACAAAGTTAAGAAATTGCTTCTTTAAAATGATTAAAATATGGAAAATGAGAATCAAGAAAAAGAAAGAATGCACAAATAAACATAAAGGAGGGCACAAATTACAGAGGAAGCAGAGATTCAAATGTTAATAAGAGAATTTTATCAACAACTTTATGACAATACGCTTGAAAACTTAGACAAAATAGACATATTCTTAGAAAAACATAACTTATTAGGATTCACTCAAAAAGAAACAGAAAGCCTAAAATTGTCTTTTGTATAGTCCTGTTAAAGAAACAGAAGCAATAGTAAAACTAAACAAAACTAAACTAAAAACTTCCCATAATGAAAACACCAGTTCCAGATGCTTTTACAGATGCGTTTCACCAAACTTACAGAAAAATTGGATCATTCCAATTATATACAAACTTTTACAGAGAAAAGAAAAAGAGAGAATACTCCCCCAACTCATTCTATGAAGCTAGAATAACTTGGATACCAAATCTTAGATACAAAGACAGGAAAATATCAGGCTTATTTTATTTATTAATATAGAGGCAAAAATCCAAAACAAAATATTAGCAGGTCAAATCCAATGATATTTGTAAAATAAATCATAAAGCTCCTCAGGAAAGTAAAATTTAATATTAGGAAACTCTAGATATAAGTGATCACAACATATTAAAGAAACATATAAAGAACATATAAAGAACATGTAATTGATCACAACATATAAAGAAAAAAACCATATGGTCATGTCAAAAGATACAGAAAAAGCCCTTGATAAAATTCAACATACATTGATTAAAACTCTTAGTAAATTAGAAATAGAACGGAACTTCCTATAGCTGATCAAGAGAAGTCTCCAAAAATCCTACAATAAATATCATCATAAAGAAAAATCGTCAGAGCATTAAAGTTATAAACAAGACAAACATACCCAACAGCACCACTTCTATCTGACATTGTATTCTAGGACCTGGTCAGCACAATAAGACAAGGAAAATAAACCAAAGGCAACAGGATTATTTTATTTCCCTAAATATATACATACATATATATTTCTATAAATATATACATATACATATATATAGTTATTTTATATTGTGTCTCATAATTTTAATAGTTGAGTTCTTTACAGATCTGTTTTTGCTGGTTCTTATTTTTGGTGCCCTGTTTCCTTGTGTGTTGGTGATATTTAACTGTGTGTGGTTCATTTTCTTTGGAACTTTATCTGTGGGAATTATGTGAGGCCTGAGATGAAGGTAAAGTCCTCTAACAAAGATTTACATCTGCTTTTGCCAGACACAACCAATCTGGGACCATTTTATCCTAAATTCTTGATTTGAGATTTTTCAGATTACCTAACTAGAGTGAATTTGATTGCCTGTGCTGTGAGGTCTAACTTGTAGTTATGGATTCTCGGGAGGTGATTCTTCCTCCCTACACTCAATGCTATTGCAAAGGCTTTAAACAGGTAATTTTTCTTGCAATTTCCTAGGTGTGGAGACAGGGTGAGTTTTTCTAGTTCACCTGTACTTAGAGTAGAGAGAGCCATTTTAGGCTTTTAGTTTATGCACGGGAGTATTTGCTCACCTTGGGCAGACCCTGCACTTTATCTTCTTTCCCAAATGCCCTGAGAGATTATGAAAACTGAAGTTCAATTTCATCTGTTAGCAAATACCCCTGTATGAGTTATTTATTGCAACAATATTCTGGCATAACACACCATTCAAAAATTCAGTGGTTCAAATTAAGCATTTGTTACTGCTCAAGAGACCTCAAATTGGCTCAATAGTTCTTCTCATCAGTCAGCTGTATATTTCACATGTTTGGGGATCAGCTGGCTATAGGCTGGTCTAAGATGGTCTTGGCTGGGATAGCATGGCTGGCTTACACTTTGTCTCTCATTCTCTAGAAGGCTATTCCAGGCTTGTTCTCATAGTGGAGGCAGAAAACCAAAGGAGAGCGTAGAAGTATACAAGCCTCTTAAAGCTAAGACTTATACCTGGCATACTATGACTTCTTCCACATTCTATTGGCCAGAGCGAGTCACACATCCCCCAGATTCAAACTATGAGAAAATAGTCCATTTCTTGATTTCAAAGTTATATGGCAAAGGACATGGATTCAGTGAAGAGGTGAATTGGTGCCATTTTTGCAACCAATGTATCACAGCCCTTGGGATAAAGTTAGCTTCAGTGTTCTGCTTACTTCTCTGGGTCTGCCTTCACTTACATTTTAGCTGGAGTGATTTTTATTTCCTTGCTAGTTCATTGACGCATTTAACAAGATTTAAAAATATATTTTATCCACCTGTTTTAAAAAAATCATTTATCACATTTTCAGTGAGAGAATCAACCAAACACCTAGTCTGCCATACTGCTTGATTGACATTTTGATGAGTTTCCATCTCTGTATATATATATTATGCAGCTCTCTACCCGAATTCTATCTCCCAATCTTTGAGACTCTACTCAAATGCCTCCTTTATGCTTCTTTACTTCTTTGAACTGCCTCTCTTCATCTAGGCAGAGCTGGCTGTTGCTGCTAGACTCTAAAAGTATTTTGTGCCCGTCTCTATTGAGGCATGGGATTCCTAATATAGCAATCATAATTTGTGGAGTGCAGGGCCCCTTGCTAAAAAATGATTAAGAATTTCAAGATGTGACATCAGAGTATTAAACCAAGAGTGGGACCGTTTTAAGTGTGGGCTCTGTGTGACTGTACAGCACACACTCCCATGACGCTGGCCCTGATAGTAATTATTGGTTTATATCTCCATCTCCCTCATACATCACTGGATGAGTGTGAGAGAACACTGTCCAAGGTAAGCTTATCTGTTTAATCTTTATGACCCAGCAGGCTAGCAAAGTACCAGGTACAATCAGTAAATGGTTGTTGAATGAACAAATGAAAACTACTCTATGCTATAAAACACATCAACCCTTTGATAACAGCTTTAAGAAAAAAGTAGAAAACCATGTTAAATATCTATTTATTTTAAGATGCTTTGCAGTTTCAGAGTAGTTAACAAAATGTATGTCTTAGAACTGAAAAAACATTGTGGTACTTTTTAGCATTCCACATGATGGCTGTTCTTATAGTTCATGGAAACTGAGTTTCTTTTTCAGTTCTAAAGTGGGTTCCTGGGACCAACTTTCTATCTTATTTCCTCTGATATCTGCTCTTGGCTGATCCCTGGGCTGGGAATTATCTGTGACCTTAGTTCACCATTCAAAAGTCTTAATTAAACTGGTTTTGCAGGCAGCAGGAGAGGTGACCAGTCTGACAATCTCCCAGGAGAGGTGACCAGTCTGGCAGTCTCCCACCAGACTTTTAGGTTTCTTTAGGAAAGGGTCTCCAAACTCCTTTGTGCCATTTATGTCAGGTGGCATCTTTAAACATCTCCTCCGGGAAAGGGAAAAGACTTGGCTCTCAGTTTTAACTCTTTTGGGCCTGTAAATTCTACTTTCTGTGCCTCAGTTTCTCCCTTTGTACAAGGAGGAGACCTAGTGACCCTAAAGGGGTACAAGGAGAAGGGAATTGTTGGGTGAGTGTTGAATCAGAGTTACTTTAAGGTCTGTTCCTAGAGAGGACAGTGGGTCTCCCAAACCCATACCTCATCACCCCAAAGCTTTCAAGATCAGAAAAGGAGGGGAAAGAGGAACAGGACTTTGAGGATCACACTACTCTCCACCTCAACTTTTGCTCATTCTGGGAAATCAGAATCCAGAACCAGCCCCTATCCCACATCTTCAGCCCCTCTCCCTGCGGCTTCCCCAATGAGCCCCCCCACCCCCTTCCCTGCGTGCGCCCATTACAGCATCGCTGTGGGCGCCAACACGGATTCAAGCCAGGAACTGCTGCAGTCAGCTTTCCTCCGCCTCTCCTGGCTCCTGCAGCCTGTGTCCTGGCTCTGCAGCCTCTGGCTGTGCTTCGGACAGTACCCTTTTCTTCCTCCACCCGCCCCAGCCTTGGCACAACCCCTGGCTCAGGGCCTAGAGGTGGGCGGGCACCGTGGGCACAGGTGGGGGGTCCCAGCAAAGTCGGCAGGTATAGCGGGGTTCTCCCTCTTCACTGGAGATGCCTCGTCTGTAAGGACTGTGGGTGGGGGACGCCTGTCAGTGGCTCGGAGGCCGGGCACAGCGCCCCACCCTGGCAGGGGCGGGGGCAGAGGAAGGGGGCTCCTTGAACCGAGGCCAGGAGCTGAAGTCGGGTAGCTAACTGGGAAAACCTGAAGGAGAATCTCCTAAGGGGATGTGCCTGGGGGGCTTGTGTGTGACATTCAGGGTGTGACTGCCTCGATGGGGCGCGAGACCGTGTCTGTGAGACGGTGTGACTGTCTCCCCTATAGCCCGCCTCTGTGCTTAGGTCCTTGTGCCTAGGTCGGCTGTGAATGGCCGTGACACTGTGTGCCTGTTCCTGGATCCCCGGCGGACACTAACCCGGTGGCCCCGTGGGAGGGGACACTTATTTGAAACCCCCGGCTAGGCCTCCCCAGTGTTGCCGCTCAGCGAGGCGGGAGCTCCTCGGAGACCCCTGCAGCCGCCCGCCGGCGGCGACCTGGGCCCTCCTGGGTCCGGCGCGGGGGCGGGGAGTTCGGTCCCCCTCCCTCTCCGGACTCGAGGCTCGGCAGCCCTGCGCGGGGGCGGGGGCGGGGGCGGAGCGCGCGGGCGGGATCCCCCCGCCTCCCCTTCCTGGTCCCCGGGAAATCCAGCCTCCGTGGCTTGGCCGCCTCCCGCTCCGGCTCCCGCTGCCGCTCGGCGCTCGCTCGGGGCTCCGCAGCCGGCGCGGCCCCTCCGCTGGGGGCTCCGCAGTGCCGGGCCCCATCCCTGCCTGCCGGCCCGCCACCGCAGCGCCCCCGGCCCGGGCCGCCGGCACCATGTAACCCGGCCGGAGCCCGAGCTGGGCCAGGTAAGCCGCGGGGAGGGGTGGGGACGGGCCGCGCTCGCCGCGCCCTCTGCAGCGCCCCCATCCTCGGCCAGGCTGCGGCCCGGCGCCGCCCACGCCCCGGGCTCCGGCGGCCTCGGCTCCGGGCCCGGGAGGGGCCGGGGCTGGGCCTCCTCCGCTGCTCCCACCCCCGCCCTCGCCCTCGCCCGGGGCTGGCGGCCCGCGGGCCTGGCCCGAGGGACGGGCGGGGGCACCGCTGCGAGCGAGGACCACTCTCCGGGGTAGCGCCTCGGGGGCTGGCCAGCCCTTGCCCCGCCCGGCCCGGCAGGAGGCTTGGGTGAGGGAGGGAGTAGCCAGCTGGCTTGTTGGGGGGGGAGTGGTGGTGTTGGGGAGACCCGGAGAGAAGTTTCCTCTGCAGGTGTGAGTGTGAGTGCGTGTCGCTGTGTGTCTGTGCTGAGTGTGTGAGTGTGTCCGTGTGTGGGTCTGTGGGTGATTGTGCCAGTGAGTGTATACAGTAGTGTGCGTGTGTCATTGTGCGTGCGTGTGTGTGCGTGTTAGTGGGTGTATGCAGTGAGTGTGAAGGGTGTTACTGTGTATGTATTCACGGACGTGTGTGTCACCACATGTGCCTGTGTATATCTCTGTGAGTGTGTATGTGAATGGATGTGTGTGCCAGTGTGACTGTGTCTCGATAAGTGGGTCCAGGTATCTATGGCCTGTATGAGTGTGTGTGTGTGTGTGTGTGTGTGTTGGTTGTCTGAGAATGTATCTGAGCAGGCTTCACTCTGAGTCACCCGCACCTGAGCTTTTCCCCCCCTCCCCACGGGGGGATTCCAGGTAGTTGGGGGGCATGGGAAAGGGAGATCATACTTTTCAGAGGTCAGATAATCCCCTCTCCCCAGGGACTCCTCATCTTCCCCCACACATACTCAGGCAAGAGCTGCATTGCACTCCCCACCTTGGTCCCCACCTTCACCTACCTCAGGGGGTAATTTCTGTGATGCTCTGGTTGTGTCCTTGCTGTTTGCTGGGGCCCATGGTGGTAGTGGGTTGTGAGGTGAGCTGGAGTGTGTGTGCTTCTTCTTGGGGCCTGGGAACTTGTGTCATCTCAGTAATGTTTCACCAAGGGAACTTTAGAGCCAGAAACAGAGGAGGCCAAGCTTCTGCCCTGTTCTTTGTCATCAGAGCAGGTGGCTGTCCCCCAAACTTCCAGGCCCTAAATTTCCAAGTTCTGGGTCATTAGTTCAGCCTGCTGGCTCTAGGTGGGTCTGTGCTGAAGCTCTTTGAAGTAATAATAATAATAATAAAAACAGTGCCCTTATGTTAACGCAGGGCTTTTGAAAAATGTTCCCCTCTCAACTCTTCTTATCTTGCTAACAGTGCTGGGAAGCAGGAAGGCCAGGTTAAGCCATATGAAATTGCAAATATTCAACTGTTTTTGTTATTTTACCTGCAAAAACAACAATTTCATGTTGTTGAGCCTAATATAATGCCAATTTATAGATGAAGACGTTGAGGATTGAGAAATGAATTGCATTTCCCATAATCCCACACTGTTAGTGGTACAGAAAGCTTCCAACCCAGGTCATTTGGTGACACAAGGAGCTGGGTTGGGCGGAGGTTAGAAAATGTTGCTTCCTGCTGTGCTCTCTCTGACCCTGGGGGTATGGATCTCTATTTCTGCACAGCATTCTCTGGGTTCTGGGGCTACTTCTGCACCCAGCTGCCAAGGCCTAAAAGGGAGAGAGAGAGAAGAGAGGAGGAGGGGAGGGAGAGGCTTCGTGAGTTGGCAGTGAATCAGGGTCTAAAAAGGGAGCTGGGAGGGCTAGGGTGGCAGGTGTTTCTAAAAGGAACATGAACATAAGATGAACATCCTCCGATGTCACCCCCACATGCCTGACCCCCACTGCCCCCCTGATCTAACAGCCAGTGCCCACTGCATTTTATGTCAGGGGGCTCATGTCCAAGGAGTGAGCTTGTATGTAGCTATAGAATGATGGTCAGGGGAGGAACGTTAGAATTAACTTGGTCCAACCTCTTAATTATAAAGTGAAGACACTGAAGCCCGGAAAAGGGAGGGGACTTGCCTAAGGTCACTCAGCGAATTTGTGGGTTCTTGGCTAGTCTTAGCTCAGGAACTTTACAACTCTCCATGTTACTTTCCATTCCTGGAACACTCCCCGCCCTACTCCCCTCCCCATGCTCATCAGAATTGGGCAGAGGGGATTTGGGGAGAAAAATTACAGACTCAGTAAGCCTGAAGCTGTAAGTCCTTCAACCTGGGGCCCCTTTCCAAAGAGAGGGAGCTACAGATGTTCCCGGGGATGGGGATTCCTAGCCATATGTACCAGCAAGGTAGGACCTGGGCTGGTCTTGATTCCTACTGGTGAGAGGCTGGAGCTGCTGCAGGCCAGTCTCCCAGACTTTCTTCTGTGGCAGCGCCTGCTTTAAGCTGCTGCCTGGCACCCCACATCATCTCTCTCCAGCTGATGCTGGGCCTTAAGCTGGCTGAGCTCCATTTTTCTTCATCCCACCCAGTTTCTGATGCATTTTGCCTCTAGCTAGCCTGACAATTCCTTACTTTATGGATTCTTGTTGGGTAGAGAAACTTCTGGGGCTTGTCTGATTTTGGAATGGTCTGTAGTTACCATTGAACCCTTTTAAATTAAACCTAGGAATCTAGGGCAAATGCTAAGGATAATTGCTTCCATTTTACAGATGGGAAGACTGAAATTCAGAGAGGGGCTTCTTGTTTGTTTGGTTTTTCTCTTAACCTACTAAGATGAGTAGCAGAGGTTTTTTGGAGTGAGGGGATAAAGGGAGCAAATGCTTTTGTCTAGAAGGGCTTAAACAGACCCCTTCCAGTGTCTTACCATCCCCATGGTCAGGAAACCTTTCCAGAGTCTGATTTCATTCCCACTTGGTGGATTCAAAGCTTTGTCTCTCAGTGGGGGCTGGAAGAACAGCTGTGTACCCTCCACTATACAAGCATTATGTCTTGATTCCCTCTTTACCCACCCTCCCTCCAGTTTGAAGGCTGCTGGCTCAGCGGGCCTCCTGCTGTCTGGGGAGTCTGGGTTTGAGCTGGGGTGAGGCAGTGGCACCATCGTTATGGTAACGAGCTGCCAGCTCATCGTTGCTAATAACTTGTCAAGTCCCTGGGCTCAAATGCAGTATGCCTTCCCACAAGCCCTTCTCCCCATGTCACAGAAAGATAAAGTGAGGCTGTGAGGGAGGGGCCTATGAATAAGCGAATCTTGGGTGATGGGTGGCCTTGTCCTTGGGGTTGTAGGTGAACAGCTGAGGGAGGTCACTTTGGGGCTGATTTACCCATATGCTTATATAAGTTTGCATGGGCTGTTATATGCCAATACATTCAGAACATACTTATATAAACCTGTACATGCTGGATGACATATTCATGTGCTTTTACACAGCAGCCCACATGCACACATGCTTCCAAGCATCAGGACATGCTTGCGCATGAATATTGCCTCTGCCATCTGCACATAAGGCCCCCAAGAAATCTGGGTTTGTGGGGGTGTCCAGGTATGTGGGTTGGGATCTGATCTTTTTCTGATGCCACATCAAAGTATCTTGTTAACAAAGGGACAGAATGGTCCCAGGGTTTCTTCTTCCTTCCAGGCAAGAGCTCAGAATGGGAGAGGGCTGGGAATGGTGTGGGGGCCCGAAACTCCTAGCTCCCAAAGGCCACTGCCTCTTTGCCCTTTGAGCTCAGGTATTCTCTGCCCCTCTCACTCTCTATTCTTTCTCATCCTCTCCTCTTCCTGTGTGTAAATATTAAAGAGCTGAGCCTGCAGGGCTCATGTAGACATGGGGAGAGAATGAAATTAAAAAGGATTCCCTCGCCCCCATCCTGACACCCCCACCCTGCAGTACCCCGCTCCTGCCTCCTTCCCTCTTCTTTCTCCCCTCCCCATCACTCAGTGCTTCTACAAGTCTCTCCTCCCCCCAGTCCAGATGGGAGCTGGCTCCTTCAGAAAGGGGGCTCAGAACAGGGTGTGGGGAGCTACCTCTCTCTGCCTCCCCTCACCACATCTGCCTACAGGGCTGGGAGCCCCTACGTGAGTATTTCTTTAATTTTTGGGGTGGTGGTTAGGAAAGAAAGTGGTTTTGAGAACCAGCTGTGAGTGGCGTTGTGAAGCGCAGGGCTGAAAGGAGGTGGGTGGGGTCCTGTCTCTAGGCTCCCTCAGGGAAGCCTCGTGTCTGGGTTTCTTTTCTCTCTTTGGACATAGACTGAAGGGAGGAGTACCAGGTGCCTCGGGTGGATGGGAGCGAGTGTGGGAGGGGCAGGGGAGAGGGGCTCCTGTTCTAAAGAGGGTGTGTAGTGGGGTAAGCCTGTTCATTTCTGGCAGGCTGGGTTTCTGGCACGCGGCCCGCAGTCTCTGGGAGCTGTCCCGAGTGCTGAAAGGGACTCGGAGGGGATTTGCTCCTTTGGAACTATCCTGGGTCCTGAAAGGGGCTGCGTTGGGGGCCGATGATGGAAAGGCGGTTGGGCAGCGCTGAGGGCTCACTAGAAAAATTCTCCCAGATGACCCACTTTCCAAGGACAGAGTCCCTGGATGGAAAGACAGATTTGAGGGTCCTCCCTCTGGCTTTAGGCCTCACAGTTATTGGTGGTATTTGGAAAAGGGATTCCTCTTTCCCTGTTTCAGTTCCCCCTCCCCTTTCCCAAACCACCCTACTGTTAGCATGGGGGTAGGGATGGAGGATGATATTGTGGCTGTGAGTCTCATCATAGTTTTTAGTATAACAAGCTTGGGGGTACTGGCACCAGCCATTCTTCTACTGGGTCCCAGAAGTTCAGGCTCAAGGCAGTTCTGGATTAGGAGAGCTTACTTAGGTTTTGCCTGGAGTGGATAGAGCTAAAAAGTTCAGGAGAATTTGATTGACTGACTATGTGGCATCCCTTTGCCCACCATACTTTGGAGTTCAGGACAAGGGACAGTAAAACATTCTGCAAGCCTGTCTTATGCTCTGCCCACTTCAGCCAACAGCTCAGAGCAGCATTTGGGAGAGGATTTTCTTGGGGAGGAAGATTTCTAAGCAAAGAATTCAAAGAGTGGGTGGGTTTTTTCAGTGCCCTGGAGCTGAGAAGGAGGAGGCTACTGGAGATGGGGCAATGGGAAAAGAGGAAGACCGGTGGAAAAAAAATATTCAAATTGGGGGATAGGGTCTGGGTTTCAATCCTCAGTTCCTTTGGAAATTTTTACCCCACTAACTTAGGGTCAGAGTCATCTCAATTTTGGGGGTTCTTATTCTCCATTTTGGTAATTCTGAAGGGAATAGAACAAGGAGTTATTTCTTCAGGCCCCTTCCCTTGTTATTCCAGGGGGATGAGAGCCAAATGTCAGGACATGCAGATGAGACTGTGGGGGACTAACAGGCAGGCAGGGTTGATGGCAGCTTCACCTCCCGTCCCCAAGAGCACAATCAAATATTCAAATGGGATCCTTCTTGAGGGGAGAGGAAGGAGAAGTTTTCCAGATGATGCTAAGCAAAAATAGGTGTGGTAGGAAGTTCAAGAAAAGGGGTGGGTGTTTAGAGACCCCAAACCAAACCCGTTCATCCCTTCCCAGATGTGACTTCTAGTTTAATAAGGAGCCCCTCACCCATCATATTTTTGATGTAACTCATCAAGATGATTCCTCCCATTCTCTAGCTGCTTGGGAAGAGCTGAGTTTTCCTATGCTGTTGGTGCTGGGAGGTGGTGGGTGTGGGTGTGGGTGCCTGTTTGGGGAGGGGAGGTGTTTATGCTCCACTCAGCTCCCTTGGTTACATAACAGCTTTGATAAGACTTTACTTTGGAGCTGCTGCTACTGCCTGAAGCAGTCACCCCTCCACCCCCACATGGAATGCTGGACGTCCACCCCCTTCTCCCTGGTCTCTTGGAGAGTCCTGCTATTCATGATCCAGTGTTTCAGCAGCAGCTTTCTTGCTGGGAGGTGTCTTCAGCTTGGCTCCCTGCTCCCCATCCAGGTCCTGTTTTTTTTAAATACTTGCTTCTTTTGTTATCTTGAGCCCAGGTCACCCCCTTTACATTTTTAAGCCTCTAGGTCTATCCTCTCCTGGGCAGGGCCTTTGGGCTGGGATGGGAGGGGTTCACTGAATATTATGAAGCTGCCCTCTAGGGAAGAAACAGGCATCCTAGGAGATTTTAGGGCCCTGAGGTAATTTTCTTCCTTTGCTCCAATAACTGTTTTGGAATCTGGGAACAGTGGACCACACCCCGAGGTACTGGGAGGAAGGACTCTGGCCTTGCTATTTTCTCTTCTAGAATTAAAGAGTTGTGTGGGTATACATGGGGGGTGGGGACTGCTTCTTGGGCATATTCTGTTGACGATAGGAACAACTTTTCAAATGGAGAATTGGGACACTGGCAAGAAGAAAGAGCAAATGAAAACTTGTGAAGTCACTTGGAGAGAATATGGACTCCTGGCTTTGTGCACAGGATAGAAGCCAGAGGAGGGCCTGGATATCACTGCTATTCCAGTGCAAGTGCATTTCTGCCTATGAGTGGGGATATCGCTGTGTATATGCATGTACATATGTGTGAGTATGCTGTGTGAATGTGTACAAACATTTGTGAGTTTGTGTATGAGTGTACACGTGGACACATATACACATGTACATGCATGTATGACTTATGTACGCATCCATGTGTACATGTGACTGTGAAGGCAATTACTTAATTAAACCTGTGTGTGCGTGTGTGTGTGTGTGTGGTGCTCACCCAGTGATATGTGAGTGTAAGTGTGACTGTGAACATATATGTGGGGACACATACATGCACACATGAATTATCAGCATATGAATATATATAATGTACATAAGTTGAGTCATACATGTGAATAAATGTGACAGAGAGAAAGAATGAGACAGAGAGGGAAAGAGTGAGAGGGAGAGAGGTTCTGATTAAACATTGAGGCTGCCCGAAAGTTGTTTTCCTACAATCTTGAACTTGATACACCCTGATGCCTGTGACTCTTTTCCAGAAAGCAGACTCCTTGAGGTCCCTCAAATTCTCATGTCCTGGGGACCCAATTGTTCCCCACCACCATTCCTATGAAGGCAGTTTGCAGAGGAGAAACCTATGCAGCCTTGGGGACAGCTGAGAAAGGGAGCCGAGCCTAAGCCGGATCAGAAGCGATGTTGTTCGGGAGTGGATGTGGGGAAAGAGTCTGGGAGTTGAACATGAGCAGTACTACAGAAATTCCAAGACTCGAGCAGAACAAGTTGGGTTTAGTGGATGAAAGGGGCAGGGATATTACGGAGGTCGAAGTGTGTGTATAAGCCTCACACGTATGGGCCATGTGGCAATATGTGTGTACAGGTATACGTGTATATTTCTTGTCAATTAATATGCATATCTCAACATAAATGCGCTCACACGTACACACATAAATGTACAGGAATTATATCAACACAGGAATTTGTCAATATGTACATACATGCTAACACACACATACATATGAACAGAGTATGCAGAAATATGTGGGCATATGCTCACACTGGCCTGAATGCAACATGTGTCCCTAACTCATCCGGGCTAGTAACAGCCTGGAATAATCCCTTTTGCATCACGTGTGCCTCACCCAATGCAGGCATTCATTCAACCAATGTTTATTTTATGCCTGTGGTGTGCCATGTACTCTCCGGGACACTGGGGATGGTTCTTGAACTCAGGTAACTTACAATCTAGAGAAGGTAAAACACCTAAAACCAAGTAAGGAGAGTGTTAAGGAAGGTAGGAGCACATAAATGTCCATTAAGAGCCGTGGGGACCTATGAGGGGTGTGTCAGTTCTGGAGTGGGGAAAAGAGGGGCTTGGTAAAGAATCCATAGGAGAGGAGGTCTTTGAGCCGAGGCTGAAAGGTTGAACTGGTGTTCACCAGATGGGCAACTGTTGGAAAAGGTGTTTCAGTTACAGGTGTCCCTATTTCCACCCTTGTCGGCCCTTCCTTCATAGACTCTCCTCCTAAATGCAGCTAGAGTAAGATGAGGTCATGCCTTTCCAGTGGCTTTACATTTCATTGGGAGTGAAATCCAAAGTGCTTAGTGGGTTCTGAGTAACGTAAGTGCTGTGAGTAAACTAGTCCCCAGTGAGGAACCTGGTCTCAGGTGCCACCCTACACAGGTTTCCTTTCAGTTTCACAAAGATGCTGAACACAGTCCCACCTTGAGGCTGTTGTACTAGCTTTTCCCTCAGCCTGAAATGCTCTCCCCCAGATACCCACCTGACTTGCTCCCTCACTTTATTCAAATTTTTGCTCAAGTCACTTTTTTGGAGAGGCCTCCCCCAAAGTCTATCTTAAATAGCCCCTTGTCATTCTAGTCCCCTCACCCTACTTAAAATTTTTTTCAGCACCTACCTCCTCCATTATTTTATACATTTTTTTATCATCTCGCTTTTTCCACTAGAATATAAACTTCATGAGAACGGAAGCTTCATCTGTTTTGTGCATTGCTGTACCCAGTATGTCCGGAGGAGTTCCTGACTTGGAACTCCTCTTGAATAAACAAATTCTAGATAGATCACACTGGCAGCCAGTGAGGAGAATGGATTGAGCTGGGCCAAGATGCAAGGCAGGGAGGCCAGTGTGGTACCTGTCGTAATAGCTTCAGTGAGAACTTAGGACGAGGGCCACCTGATGTAGAGCACCGGCGGTGGAGGTGGAGATACGAACACACACATGCATGAGCACACACGCACACACATGTGCAAGTATGTATTTTAGCCAGTCAGATCTACTGTCTTAGTCAGTAGGGGAAGGCTTAGGAAGAAAGTAGAAGTGTCTTAATGTGTATATGTGGCATATATGTCATGTATGATAGCCTCCAGCTAACCTGGCGTGCTCTTCTCCCATCCTTTGGACCTTGTCACCACCATCCCACATGTGCCTACCCCTGCCAGCTGGGCTGCAGAGACTGTCATGCACAGGTCCCTCTGGTTTCATTAAAGTCAATGATACAGAGCTCCCAACTTAGGGAACAGGGTCCCGAACAGTGGGAAGGGTCTTAGCAAGTCAGAGCCACAGAGACTTAGAGACACTTGGAGACAGGCATGCAGACACTGAGAAGAGTGCTCAGAGCCAGGAGCTCAAGCCTGGCCCAGACTTCCTGAGGCCAGATCCGGTAGGAGGTAGGACCGCATCCTCACACAGCATCTAAGGTCTGGTCCCTACCTCCTTCCCTCCTTGCTTCCTTTCCTTGCTCCACTCCCACTCTTCTCTCCTGCTCGAGTGGGTGCCTTGGCCAGGTATGGGCTTAGTAGGGAGTGAGAGGTCCCCCCAGGCTGTGATGTGAATTCAGGAATAGGGGACACCCAGGGAAAGGGGACCCGATTTCTAGAGGACAGGCTGGGGATTTGGTGGTAGGGAAGGAATCTCTGAATCTCAACTTTTGGCTGAGAATTTGGAGAATTGAGCTTGTGTTGCAGAATCAGGAACTGAGTTTAGACCCCAGGCAGGCCCAGTCAGCTGCTAGCATGAAGGGACTGGGACTTACAATGTGGGGAAAGCTGGGAGATGAGAAATGGAGGAGGAAGTGGGAGTTGTGGGTCAGCCCCTCCCGGTGCCACTCCTTGACCTGTAGGGAAAGGAGGGGAAGGCGTCAGACCTAAGATCCTCTCTGAGAGTTCCTCTCCCAGACCTCCAAGGGCGAGCCTGTGTTTGCCTCATTCCCGAGAGGCCAGTGCTAGAGCCCCTTTTGCAGGTTCTAGGGTGTACTGGGGGCCTTCTGCCAATGTCTCTTATCTGGACTAGGGGCGGGGGCGCTGCAGCCGCTTCCCTCCCACCTGGGCTCTGAGCATGGGGGTTGGGACAAAACAGCCGCCAGAGCCGCCCACCTGCCCGCGGTGTCATGGCAACGACTCTGCCCACGTGGACGATGAGGAAAGGGAGGAGAGAAGAGAGGAGAGGAGAGGAGACTTCACCACAGACGGGAGAATGGGAGGGGGCTCCTCAGGGTCCTGAGTGCTGGAGTCCCCGCCCCTCCAGCTTGGTACCGCCCTGGCGCCGTTCACCCCAGTGCCCCCAGGGCCTGGTGGGGCTTGTGCTCCAGTCCTGGCCTCAGAGTGTGCATGCCCTTGGATATCCTGAGTATGATGACCTTGGCTTCCTGTGCTCGGAGCCCTGGCGGGTCCTGGGGAAAATGGGGCTTTGGAATGGGTAGACCTCTCCTTCTCTTCCCACCCTATAAGTCGGGGATGGTGCCTGGGGCTGAGGGGATGAGAGCCCGACCTACTTCTCCATTTTCTCACTATTTTTCAAAAGGGAAATGACCCACTTTTTAGCCAATCGGACTGGAGCCCGTTCCCAGGCTGATTGCCTTAGCCCCCCCCTGCCCAGGCCTCTACCACGTCCTCAGCCTATTGGCCACGTGCTGGACCCGCTTCTTGAGGGAAGCAGGTGCACTTGTGTGGAGGGGTCCGTCCCTGTCATCTGTGTCAGGCTGGTGAGGGGTCTGTTCTGTGTGGGCCAGGGGTGGGCCAGGGCTCCACTGATCCTACCTCAGCTCTACTTTGGGCAGACCCCATGGGTAGCCCTTGTCCTGGGCACTTTGAGTGTCTGGTCCGTTATTCCCATACTATACCAAGACTCACCTCTAGGAGGGGCAGGAAGGGTTCTGGGGAGGGTCAGAGGACTGTACCCCTCCTCTCACTCTATATAAGTGGGTAGTGGTGGGCAGCCATCCCAAGTTGCTCCATTTCCATGGAAGAGCCTGTGGTCCATCTGTCTGTCTGACTGCCAGAGAACCCTCCTAGAGGGTTCTGTGCCTTTCTTCCCAAGCCCCTCCCTCCTCTCTAGGATATTGGTCTGGGCCTCAGAGCCCCCTCCCTCCCTCAGCTATATTGGCCTGGCTGGCTTGGGGGGTGATTAGGGGTTTAATTATTTAGTTTCTCCAGCTCAGTAGATTAATTCCATCCATCACAGGCAGGCTGAGCCTTCTACCCCTCTCAGGGCTGCCTGGCCAACCCCAGAGGGAGCGAGAATCATTGCTCACCTGGGCCTAGTGTTGGATCTGGGAACAATGGATAAAATTCTTGTTGGGGGAGGATTTGGTGTATGACATTGAGCAGATGTGGGTGCGAAAGTGGTGGGAAATGAAATTGTGTTTCTTTTGTATGGGGATAAACATGTGGACGTGTATATGAGGTCCTATATCTGGGCAGCTTCTGTGTGCACAAGCAGCAGTATCCATCGGATGAAACTGCACATGCGTGTGAACCTGGTGGAAACAGGTTCGTGTGTTCTGTGCACATTATATGATGAGGACTATATATGTGAAGTCAAATGCTCTGTGCGTTGTGTTGGATGACTGCACGACTGTGTAACCTGCCTCTGGATGAACACATGTGTTCGGTTGTGAATAAGCAGTCTTGGGAACATGTATGCCCATGTGCAAAGGAGGCATGGCAGGGGTGGAGGTGCCCTGAGGCTGCGTGATGAATCAGGGCACTGGGGGTCTACCTGGTGACCTCATCAGACAAGTTTGGTTAGACAGACATGCTGCTGCTTTCGACCTGCCAGGGCTCGGTCTCTTAGTGGTTGACAGTGTCGTGCCTGGACTCAAATCCCTCTTCCACCATGACTTGTGGCCTTGGGCAGTTTTCTTTACATTTCTAAGCCTTAATTTCCTTATCTGTAAAGTGGGAGTAATGATGGTACCTCATGATAGTTGCAAGAACTATGCGAAGAAGTGTATCTAAAGCATTGAACTCGATGCCTGCTGAGTTGTAGGCATTCTGAGCCTTTGACTTCAGAGTTGAAAGGCATCAGAGGTTGTTTGGCCTGAAATGTATTCAGTGCTTGAATCCATCGTATGCCATCCTCCAAAGTAGCCCTCCAACTTCTGTGTGCATGCCTCTCTGGACAGGATACTCCCAGATCTTTAGGGAGCCCAAATTACACTGGACCACCTCTGCCTGCTGGGGAGTTCTGGTCCAGCTGCAGGGTGTCATTTCCCTCCTGTCCTCTCCATTCTCCTCTCCCTATGCCCCTGTGAGGGGTACTACTTCTTGATGGCTCAAACACTGACCCTGAACTTACTGAGCACTTACTATATGCCAGGTCTTGTCCATACAGAGATAGATCAGATGAATACTTGTTTTTAGAGGCACTCACAGCTTGCAAACAAATGTTTACCCTACTTGTGTGTGGGACCCAAGATGAGGTAGCAACCACTGTGCCCTGGGGTTGATGGGGAGGGTACGTTTAAGAAATCTTTCTTGGAAGAGAGGATACCTGAACTGCATCAGAGGGCAAAGTTGGGGAGATAGGCCTTCCAGGTTGAAGGATCTCACAGTCTGTGTTGCTTCTTCTCCCCATGCTCTCTCCCACAGTAGTCCTGGCTTCTGATAAGCCTAGAAGCCAGAGATGAGAGCATACCCTGGAGGCTGGGACAGGAGCAGGCAGAGCTGGAGGGTGGGAGGTGCCACCACATGAACCTGGCAGTCAGTGAACTAAACACTCCGTGGGGTCCCGTGAGGCCCAGCCCTGTGCTTGGCTCCTCGGTGGGAGAGGCCCAAGGAAGGAGGTAGGCCCTAGTGCAAGCAGGCCCTGTCCTAACTCACAGAGAGAGCTTATAGGACAGTGTGCTAACCCAAGAGGCAGTCCTAGCTCTGAACTCCATCGGGGAACCAGACATTTGGGCCAGAGGGTAGGAAAGGCTATGGGCCTAGTCTGGCTGAAGAGCTGCTGCCCAGTGGACCTCGCCATTAACTTGGGATCCTACTGTTGTTCTCTGATGGCCCTGGCAGGCTCAGGTCTGGCGGCATTCTGGCAGCAGAGGCAGCACCAGCTCAATTCTCATCAAATACATACAAATGAAAGAAGGCACTAGGGTGCTCAAGTCAGGAGAAGCCAACATATGGAGACATACGTGCCACTTGCCTTGGGCAGATCAGTTTATTTACTCACTGCCATAACCTTAGGAGGTAGGTATTGTTCTCTTCGCCCTATTTCACAGACAAGAAAATAGAGGTTCAGACAAATAAAACAAGTTGTTTGTGGTCATACAGGTAGGCTGCAAAATAAAGGTTGGAGGCAGATGACCGTCTTTCTAATCCCAGCAACAAGGTCACTGGGCCTGCCCTTCCAGATTCCTGGAGTTGGAAGAGAGACCACCAGCCCTGCCTGAAGGGGTTGGTGTGGTCTGCAAATCAAAGGCCTCTTGTTCTCTCAGATGCCACCATCTTTGGCCACCAGGGTTTCTCTGCTGTCTCTGGCATGCTCAAGGGGTGGGAGGTCCTCAAAAGGCAAACAGAAATCCAGGCTGGATTTCTAATCCTGAATCCTCCAGTAGTTCTCTGAAGCCTCTAGAGCAGGGGTGTCCAAACTTTTTTCAACGTTTTTCACCAAGGGCCATATGCGGTAAAATACACAAACAGCGAGGCCACTCACTCGAGGTGAAGTACGTATTGCCTCACCTGGTTTATTTAAGTAAACTAAATATATTTTTGGAATTTGCTGCGGGCCAATTAACAATGGATTGCGGACTGCAGTTGGCCCGCGGGCCACAGTTTTGACACCCCTGCTCTAGAGGGAAAGGAGTAGAGGTCCTTTCTGTGGGCTGTTGGGCACAGGTGTAGAGTGGATGAGGGCAGCACGTGGAGAGTCATTTATGCAATAGATATTTTTTGAGCACCTGTTAGTGTCAGGCCTTGTTCTAGATACTGAGAATACTGCAGCACGTCAGGCAGACATAGTCCGTGCTCTCCTGGAGCTTATCTTCTGCTATGGGGAGGCATACTATTAACATGTAATAGCTAAAGAAAATAATTTCAAAGAGCGGTAAGTGCCATGAAGCAACAAAACAGGTGATATAGAATGTACGTGGGGGATGGGGCTCAACTCTAGTTAGTGAGTGGTCAGGGAAGGTGTCTCTGAGCTGAGACTCGAAAGATGAGACAGAGGAAGCCATGGGAATATCTGGGGCAGAGCGTTCCAGCAGAGAGAACATCAAGTGCAAAGCCCCCGGAGGTGGGATTTTCAAAGAGATGATAGGTAGTGTGGGTTGTTCACAGGCTGAGCACTGTCCAATGAGTTCAGGAGATGGATTTAGACTTGGAACTGCCTAAATGTCTCTAGTGTTTGGGAGCAGTAGCCCATTTTCTGTAAAAAAACCCCCCAGGAAGTGTTGATTAAATAATGAAGGTGAATTTTTTCATTCACCTTTTTCATTCACCCCAACCCTCCCTCCTATTTTGCTCTTCCGCCCTTCTCTGCTTTCTGGGTCAGTGAGAGTAGGAGAAGGAAGTTTTCCCCTGGGGTCCTAAGGGCTGAGTCTTTAGCAACTGAGCTGGGTAGTGGGGTTGAGAGAGGCCCGGGACCGGGATACCAGCTCAGCTATAGAGGTTTTGCCGAAGGCACTGGGCAAAGCCGGTGTCAAAATGGTCCAGGGGACTTAGGCAGAACTGGATGCAGGAGGGAAGGGGTATGGGGAGGAATGTCTCTCTAGGGCTCAGGAGTGTGGGCTGCAGGTCAGAAACTCTGTGTTCAGGCTCCCCACTAGCTAGGCCTTTCACAGTAGACACCCAAGTGGCTACCAGGATGATTGGGGGGAGTAGAGGACTGTACTCTAGAGGGAAATCGAGGCAGAATCCTGGCCATTCTGGTTAAGTCGACCCAGGCAAAGGGGATGGGTAGGCAAAGCCTGAAACTTTGAGGTCCCAAGAGCACACATGGCTCACCCACTGGCATGGAAGAACCCAGGCCTACAGCAGCAAAATGGGACCCAGGCCTCACCTGCTAGAAGCTCGGCGATGTTGGAACTGGTATGGATATGATCTCATAGGTTCCAGTGTGAAGGGACTAGATAGGACTAATCCCCGGCAAGAGAGCAACTGTACCCCTTTGCTGCCATCTGGACAGTCATGCCCAGCTTGCAGCTCTCGCAACCTGCTTCGTGGGGAGGCGTGAGTCGGTTAATACTGGATTGTTGACATCTTTATCTCTTCCCAAGGTATCACTTTGTGTCAACTTCTGAACACAGGCATTTGTCAAACACACCTGAACCTCTGGTTGCTCAGGCATGGACAATCTTGAGTAGGAACTGCTTTTCCTCAGCAGAAGATCTTTGGTCTTATTTGGCTGCTCCAAAGAGATTAAGTGACCTACCCAAGGGCACACTTTAAACCAGTGGAGTACAAATGAAAGTACAAATGAAAATGAAAGTACAAATCCTGATAGCTACCTTCACTGAGTACTCACCGTGGTACGGCACTGAGGGATTTATACGCTTTACCCCGTTAACCTCCACATCATTAGCATCTTTCTGATGGCTCTAATGTTACCCCATTTTACAGATGAGAAAATAGGCTAAGGGAGGTGAATCAGCTGCCTAAGTACACGTAGCTAGTAGGGCAGGGAAAGGGACTTGAACCCAGGGAGTCTGACAGCTGTCTACGCCAGTAACTGTCTTGATCCAGGGACTTTGTGAGTCACCTAGGTCTCAAGAAAGAAAAATCAACGGATTTGGCTGGGCAGGGCCCTAGGGGAGAAGAAAACACTCTGACTCCTTCCTCTGCTGCCCTTTTTCTTCCCCCATTTTCCATGCCTTTTCTGGAAGGTAATTGCTTGGGGCAGTGACAACCTCCTAGCGAATTACACAGCTGGTTTCCCGGTGAGATTTGTAACAACAACCCCGCCAGCCTGGCAGCCCCCAGCAAGTTCCGGTTTAAGAAACTAATTGCTGGATTGTGTCGTTGGTGCTAAATTGGGTAATTTCTTGGTGACGGCATGTGTGCCATTTCTTCCATTCCCAGATAGATTCGAGCTGCATCAGAGAATTTGTCACCCACGGCACCCTCCCAGACTCCTTCACTCCTCACTTGCCAGCCAGCCACAGGCAATTGCAAAAGTGGCTGCTTCCCTGGGCCCAGAGGTTCACTATGTGGGCAGCTCTCTGTGTCCTGGGACAGTAGAGAGATGACTTGGTGCAGTAACACGGGGAACATAACACCAGCACCCAGAGTTGTCACAGGGCTTCAGGGAGCTACCTTTGTGCTGTACTTCGCTGACCGTGGGCTTGGAACAAATTCAGGACTCACCACACAGGGGAAAAGGGTAAACCACACTCTGCTTAGCTCTAGAGTATGTGGTATGTGTGAGGTTTCTTTATTTTCTTTCTTTCCTTTTTTTAAAAACTCATTTTCATTACTATGTTTACTTCAGAGTGGTGTTTAATAAGTTTGGCTTCTCTGGGCTTCCAGCACAGGGAGGAGAAAAGCTAAGGCATTGTAGGGAGGTCACACTGGTTTTGACTTCTGACTTTGCCACCAACTCTGTGACTTTGGGTAGGTCAGTCAACCTCTTCAAGCCTCAGTTTCTTCTTCTGTAAATTGACAGGGGGGTGTAATAAAATATCTATCCCTTGGAATAGTTGTGGGAATGAAATCAAATGCCATAACTGAAAGGTTCTTGTTCTTTGTAGGCTCACTTTTACTCAGCAAACACCTGCCATGTGCCAAGCATTGGGGATAATGCAGTGAATAAGATGGACGGAATTCCTGCACTTACAGGGAGCTTACATTCTAGTGGGAGAGACAGACAATCTCTGAATCACACAGATGAAAAATGGTAATGATTTAAGAGCTATCCAGGTCCATAGTGCTTGAGAGCAAACAGCAGGGGGATCTGACCTAGTCGGGGAGGCCAGACAAAGCTTCCCTGAGCAAGCAACAACTGGGCTGAGATCTGAAGGGTGTGTAGGAGTTAGCAAGGCGGAGGTGGGCGGGCAAAGCTTTTGGGGCAGGGGGAATAGGCCCCATGATGGGAGGGATCCTGGGACTGCAAAAAGACTGGTCTGGCTGGAGCAGAGAAAGTAAGGGGGAGCATGTTGTGACAGGATGTTGGAAAAGTAGGAAGGGCCAGACCCTGCAGGCCTTGCTGGGCAGATTAAGGTGTTTTATCTTAAGAACATCAATAAGCCAACGAAGAGTTTTAAGCAGAGCAGTGACATGATGAGGTTTGTGTTTTCAAGTGACTATTCGGACTGGAATAGGCAAAGAACGGAAGCAGGGAGAGCAGGTAGGAGCTTTTGCAGACATCTAGGCAGGAGGTTATGTTCTGAGGTAGTTGTGTTAGTTAGCAGTGCTTTCTGCTGCAAATACAGAAAAATCTGGCTAACAGTGGTTTGAATAAAGAAGAATTTATTCCTTACCACATTTAGGCCTGGAGGAAGGCAACTGCTTATGTTGGTTCCATGGCTCAGCGTCTCCAGGACTAGTATTTCTGCAATTCTCTAGGCTTTTTTCTCATGGTGTCAAGATAGCTGCCCCAGCCTTGGGCATCATGGTTGTATTCAAGCTGAGAAAAAGTGGGGAAGAATGATACTAGCAAGTTCCACCCCTTTTTATCACAAAGGCAAAATTTTCCCTAGAAACCCTCATCCAATTTTTATGTACATATCATTAGCCAAAAATGAATCATGTGGCCTCTAGCTCCAAGGTAGTCTGGGAAAGGGAAAAGGAAATTGAGAGTGAGTTTTACCTAGTCAGCCAACAATAATTTAGTGGGTATGGAAGTGGGTAGATCTATTGTTAGGAAGCAAAATCCAGAGGACTTGGTGATGAATCAAAGTATTAGTCCCCTCCTCACTTGTTCACTTGTTTTTTTCTTCCTATTGATTGTGTGTAGTAATGGGATGGCAGCAAGAGGAATGTAATTGTGAAACATAATATATAGAAGGAAGTCTATATAATTAAATCTATGTCAATTAAATATTTTGTTTAGTACATCCATAAATTGGATATCTCCTTCCCCCAGTAATTTGAATTTGATTGTATTGTTTATTATTTGGACACTGGGCATTTTGGAAATCCAAAATAAAGGCTTTACATAAAAGATTACATTGTCTAATCTTTTAGAGTTTATGAAGTGGTTTCGTATGCATTGTATCATTTGATATTAAAATCCTGGGAGATAGGTGAGCAAGTATTATTAGGCTTAGGGAGGGAAGGTGGCTTAACTAGTGTCACACACTTTCTGGTGTCAGAGCTTGTGCTTTTTCCACTAGACAATGCTGCCCTATAGGATATGAATAAGGGAGTTGGGGGTGGTTTGTCTGGAGAAGAGCAATTACAGGGGCCCATCTCCCCTGAGACTAGAGCTGTGAGAACATGAATTAACGCTAAAGAGACCGGAGTTTGACAGGAACTTGATGAGGGCTCAGTGGCTTGACAGCAGCACCTGTGTGGGGCCGGGCAGGCGGGGATGTGCGGAATCCTGGGAATGTCCACCATTGGGAAGCTCACCGTGAGACTCCAGCTGGATGTGACCACAAGCAGAGCAAGTGGAATGGCAGAAGCTTCCACCAAAGTGGCCTTTTATGCTGTGAGTCTCAGATGTGCCTGCTGCCTGGGGCAGGAAGGGGAGAACCATTCCATGAACAAAGGACCAAGCTAGCATAGCTTCTTTCCAAAGCAAGGAGATGCTTCCAGGTGCTTTTCCAACAACTGCTTGGGAGGCCATCTTGGTCTGAAGTCACCTCTGTTTTCCCCAAGAAGGGCAATAGAGGAGAAGAATTGTCACCTAGAGCCAGGCAGTTGATATCTGTGAGGTCACCTCAGTTCCCTCCAGGTGATTTAAGTAATAGTTTCTCCAGCTCAGGCCACAGGGTGGACCGGGGATTGGGCATATCACTCTCTCCTTTGTAGAAGATTCCCAGGAGACCACAGTCTTCTTCAGTGTCTCACATTGCTCAGGGTCAGGAAGTTCTTCCTGATGTCTGACTGTGTCTCTGCCACTACTATTAATCATGCCCACAAAGCTAGCCTTTTTCCTGATATCCCTGTGTCTAACAATGGCATCATTAGTCTTCCAGTCACAGCTGTTGCAAACTTTAGAGTCATCTTCCTTTCTGACTCTTTCTCTCCCACCTCTTGACAGTATTTGCCAAACCCTAAATGTCTGCTGGAACTCTCCTACCCCACGCCTCGGAATTCCTTATTTGTTCACCTCTTCTGCCTTTGTGCCTACTGTTTCCACCAGTGGGACTTTTCTCATCCGTGGAACACACAGCCATCTTGTTCTCCATTTCAAACACACTCTTCTCTGGGAAGTCTTCCTCAGTTTCCCTCTAGGGCATCTGGTCTTGTTCTCATCTGAACTAACCTAACATTTTGGTACCTCTTTCCTGCACAATCATTTATTCATCGACTTAGTGAACATTTATTAAGGAGCTGGTCTGGGCAAAGCCCTGAATTAGGTGCCGGAGATCCAGAGATAAATAGGGTTTGGCTCCTCCCCTGCAGAAGACCACATTCTAGTTGGGGAGACAGAAACTGAAACAGACAATTTCAATGCAGTATGATAGCTGCTTTCGCTGGGAACCCAGGTTGTTATAAAGGCCCATCAGAGAGGCATAACCCAGAATAAGAGTACAGAAAGTCTTTGAGGGAAGGGGGGCTTAAAATGAATAAATGGGAAAGGGAAAGGGTTGATGGAGTGGGAGGTGGATGAAAGGAGATTCTAGGAGGAGGGACAAGCTTGCGTCAAAATAAAGAGACCTAAAATAACCGTTATGGGAGAGGTTGTTCCCCTGTTAGGCTATAAGCCCCTCGATCATAGGGATCACATTAACATTACCTCTATACACCTATTTGTGGTAGTTGCTCAACAAAATTTTGTAGAATGGAATCATATTTGAGGGCAATGAAAAAAAAAATGCAATGGTTCAGCACCGTGGACAGATCACACAGACACCTGCAGTTGGAGGTAGTCCAACCTGTAAGCTCATTTGCATGTATTTGCATAATTCAGCAGACCTCATTTCCCTGGGGGCCCAAAGGCTTTGCATCATGGGGCATCCAATCAGTCTTCGTTTGGGGGGTTGGGAAGGGAAATGGTCAAGGCCAGAGACTGGTTCTTTGAGGACTCTGGAAGAATCTCTCCCCCTTTGCTCACCTCACCATCCTTTTTTTCCCATCAGGAGACAGTGGTCCTGAGCCTCCTGAAGTTAGGATTCTGCCTGGCAGTGGGCATCCTGACACCAAGGATGGGACACCCCGGATGGTGAGTGGTAGGAGAGTCTGGGAGATGGAGATTAGACTGAGGTTCTCAGATCAGAATAACTTGGGTTCGAATCATGATTCAAAGTGACTCACGCACTTACTGGCTTTGCGACTGCACCTTTTGAGCCCAACTTTCTTGGGTAAGTGTGGATAACATGTACATATAGGATTTTAATGGGATTAAAGAATGTTAGGTAGGCACAGTACCTGGTACATAGCGAGTGCTCGGGAAATAGTAGGAGATGAGTTGTGAGCAGGAGCAGAATCTGGAGGGAGCCTGAAACACAGTGTATGGGGAGGTGGTGGTGGGGAGCAAGGGAGCATAAGTCTTGGAGGGGCTGCTCTCTGGAGTCTTTGAGGTTGACATCCCCTCCTAGTCAGCAGATGGCCCAGGAGCCTGGTCTGGGATGAGGGAGGGCGCCGTCTGCCAGCATCTCAGTCCCTGTTCCTCCTGCTGTCACCCCCTCCTGCCAGAGCTCCTGTCCTGGCAGCTCTGGAGTCCTGATTGGAGGCAGTTCTTGCTGAGAGCTGACCTCTCTGTCCTGTAGCCTTGGCAAGCCTGGGATAGGGGCCAGGGACACTGCCTCCAATGTTTTCTCTCCATCATCTCCCTGCGCTGCCATCCCACCTTTCCCTGGAGGAGGAACTCCTGGGTTCCAATCCCTGTTTAGGATTCAGATACTGCCTTGTACATCCAGTGTCCCTCCTCTTTATGGTTTCTCCTCCCTTCGTGACTCCATTCTAGTGGAATGGGGGTGGTGGGTGGGGCTAAAAGGCAAAAGGGGAAATTTCACTGGGGAATATCTGAAACCCCGAAGAGGAAAGAAGTCATCTCAGGTTATTCCTTCCTATCTCAGTTGTGGGGAGAGGGAGAATGAGTCTGTAGCCAGATGGAAGGAACAGGGTTTGGAAGGAAGTGCAGGGGTTTTCCTGTGTAATCAAGCTGTATATGTAGATTTGGGTTCATATTTTCTTTGATTATTGCTGCTGGGAGCTGTGACCCTGAGGCCTGGCTCCTCATGGATAGGGATGGGGCAGAAGTGTGATTCAGGATCAATTTGTCTAAAGTCAGCTTGTTAAAAGCTAGTTCACTTAATGACTGGGTTTTTTTTTTTGAATATTTTTTACATCTGTTTGTGTATCCTCTTATTTTTGGTAACCTCAGGATTTAAAAAAAATACATTTGGCTGAAGAGTATATCCTCTTGTGAATAAGTATCAAATTTGCAGCATCAATGAATGATGGTATTATTTTGTGCCCTTGTGAGTGTCTTTGTCTAGTATGACCCTTTTAAGGACTTTAAGCCCATTTGTGGAAAGATAGTACAATTAATCACTATGAATTGATATCCGTTACCTAAAGGGCTATAAGAATGCCTAATAAAAGATAGTTTTAGGTGAAGTGGCCTGTTGTTTAATCTGAATCCCTTTTTCCCCTGTTTTCCCAGGAGGTTCCTGGGGCCTGGCCCCCAACACTATGAAGAGCCCTTGCTGAGGCCATGAGGGGTTACCATGGCGACCGAGGCAGCCATCCCCGCCCAGCCCGCTTTGCTGACCAGCAGCATATGGACGTGGGCCCAGCTGCTAGGGCCACGTACCTGCTGGGCTCTGGGGAGGCCTTCTCCACCGAGCCCCGCTTCTGTGCCCCGAGAGCTGGCCTGGGACACCTTTCTCCTGAAGGGCCCCTGAGCCTGAGTGAGGGGCCATCTGTAGGCCCCGAGGGAGGGCCAGGGGGGACCGGGGTTGGGGGGGGTAGCAGCACCTTCCCCAGGATGTACCCCGGCCAGGGTCCCTTTGACACCTGTGAAGACTGTGTGGGCCACCCACAGGGCAAGGGTGCCCCCCGCCTGCCTCCTACACTCCTGGACCAGTTTGAAAAGCAGTTGCCAGTTCAACAAGATGGCTTCCACACCTTACCTTACCAGCGAGGTCCAGCAGGGGCCGGGCCTGGGCCAGGGCCGGGGTCTGGCACGGCTCCGGAGGCCCGCAGCGAGAGCCCCAGCCGCATCCGGCACTTGGTTCACTCTGTGCAGAAGCTCTTTGCCAAGTCCCACTCTCTGGAGGCCCCAGGGAAGCGGGACTATAATGGGCCCAAGGCTGAGGGAAGAGGTGGCTCTGGGGGAGATAGCTACCCTGGCCCGGGCTCCGGAGGTCTCCACACCTCCCACCATCACCATCACCACCACCACCACCACCACCATCAGTCTCGGCACGGCAAGAGGAGCAAGAGCAAGGACCGCAAGGGGGACGGGCGGCACCAGGCCAAGGCCGCAGGCTGGTGGAGCTCTGATGACAACTTGGACAGCGATAGCGGCTTCCTGGCGGGTGGGCGGCCCCTTGGGGAGCCAGGAGGTCCCTTCTGCTTGGAGGCTCCAGATGGGTCCTACCGGGACTTGAGCTTCAAGGGGCGCTCGGGCGGGTCAGAAGGCCGCTGTCTTGCCTGCACTGGCATGTCCATGTCACTGGATGGACAGTCGGTCAAGCGAAGTGCTTGGCATACCATGATGGTCAGCCAGGGCCGGGATGGATACCCAGGGGCCGGGCCAGGCAAGGGGCTCCTGGGTCCAGAGGCCAAGGCCAAAACCAGGACTTATCACTATCTGCAGGTGAGGCTTTGGTGGGAGTGGGGAACAGGGTCATCAGCCCTTGTGTTGTCACCCAGTAAGCTGTGGAAAGGGTTGGATGGGGGTCAGCTGTCCACATGGTAGAGGGCCTGGATGCAGGGAGGCTCTGCCCACCTCACTGTTTAAGACCTTGAGCCCCCTTTGGACCTCAGTTTACCCATTTGTGCAATGAAGGAGCTCTTCTATTTTGACATTGTATGTCAGTGCCAGGAAGACTTCCCCTTGACCTGCTGTTTTGGACAAATTGTGCTGGCCTCTGTCTTGTGAGGTTGGACGCAGAATGAGGTTGAGGGTACGCAGGACAGCTTGGGGCTCCTGGCTGTAACTTCCCTTGGCATTGGAGGAGCACTGTCAGCAATTGGAAAGCAACTCTCCTGTCTCCAGGCCTTCTCCAGACCTTTTTTCTTCTCAAATCTTGTTTGAATATGAAGGTCAGTTAGTTGCAGGATGTGCCTCTGCTGGGGTTTGTCATTCTAGGGTGCCTGTGGTAGGACACCCATGAGGCTGTGGAAGAACCTTGGGAGCCTGTTCCATGGGTTTTCCTAGGCTGGGGACACACTGTAGTCTGAGCCAGGATAACACTTCCTGGCAGTAGATGGTGCAGCTGATAACTGGCATGCTGTCCCTATCCTGTTTCACCATGTCTATGGTCTCTGCAGATGAGGCTCGAAGCTCTGACCCCTTCTTATGGAGTCTTCATCCAACCCACACTATCCGCTCTCCATCTTACTAAGATGGGGTCGGGCTCATCTCACCATCAACCCTTTCTCCTCTCTGTCTCAGGCCTCGCTTCCAGACCCCCTGACATGTTTTCTTGAGCCCTCCCATACTTTTAGGAGGAAAAGTCAATACAAGTTCTAGCGGTCCAGCAGACTGAGGGTTATCCCTCAAACCCACATTCCACATAGTTAATCCACAGTCGTCCATTCAGTGAGTATTTCCTGGGTGCTGTGGATATAAAGATGAAGACACAGCTGCTGCTTGTGAGGTGCTCAGTTTAGAGGTGGGACAGATAAGGAAGCAGACAGAATACAGTGTGATGAGGCTGTGACAGGAGACAGTGGTGGGCACCGTGGGAGCACAGAGGAGGCACCTCACCCACCTGTGGTGATGGTGGTCAGAGCAGCTTCCGGGAAGAATGTCCTCTGAACTGAATCTCAGTGTAGAAGGAGATTAAGGGTGTTTCAGGAAGAAGCCACAGCATGTCCAAAGGTATGAGAATTGAGCTTCTATGTGTCTTTTGGGTGTCACTGGCCTTATTGGTACGTTGTTTACACATTAGGGCTCTACTGGATGGGGAACTCATGAAAGCTCAAGGGAACAAATGGGCCCCAGTGGAAGCAGGAAAGGGTGAGAGACAGAAGGGGAGTTTGGAGATTGCTAGGATTCGGGACTTCTGGGTTGGCCTTGGATGGTCCCCTCCCTGGGGAGAGAGGTTCTCTAAGCTGGCAAACTGAAGGGTCCGACAAAAGGGGCTAAGGAGGGAACACCAACCCTTCTCCCATAACTGAGTCCTCGAGGCTTGCTGCCACTCCGTTGCTCCCTGCTGCTACTCCCGGGCTGCCCTGACCTCCCTGGGGGCTTCCTTTTTAATATGCACCTCACAGTGTCCTGCAGAGGCCTGAGCAGCTCCGCAGTGGCTAGAGTGGGAACCCTGCAATGTGGCAGAGTGTGCCCTGGCTGTCCCATCTGCTGGCCTCCCTCTGCCTGCTTGTGGCTCCTCTCTGTAGAGTATGGGGAAGAGGAATGATCCATCAGGGTCTGGGGTTCCAGGGCATCTTAGGACTGGGAGGTCTGAACCATTTGGGGGAGAACAAGGGGCTGCAGGGACCTTCCAGACAGCCCCGTACTCCCCTGGCACAAAAGCAGGGGAAACTGGCCCCCTGAAACTGGGTGTCTTTGTTGGATCCTTAACCCTTTTATTGAGACCCTATTTTTCTTTCTAGACCCCAGCTCTCCCTTAACCTTCCAGAACCCCTTTACCATTAGAAGCCCTTATTTTTTTATGGAGCCTGTCTCCTCCCTGTGTTCCATCTTCCGATTGAACCCCACCCCCTCACTGAGCCTTATCCCTTCCCGTGGGTTCCTTCATGGGACCCCATCCCATCCCTGGGTTCCTGTTCGCAGACTGATCTCTGTCCCCTCACCTAGTCTCACCCTCAGAGCCTCTGTCCCTCCCCTGAACCCTGACCCCTCTCAGAGCCCCCGTCCTCACCCGATTTAGCCTGTTCTTTACAATAAGTATTTTAAATCTTCCCTCCCTGCCCCAGCCCTCTCCCCCACACTTTCATTTATGCTAATTCTTCACAGTGTAGGACTTCCTCACATTCCTGTCAGCTCACCCATATTGTAGACTCATTAGATCCCCAGCCACCCTCATCCCCTTCTATCTTGGCTCAGAGGAGTATCCATCCCAGTCTGATGCCTGTAGCAGGGCTTGAACCCATCTCCCCAAAGTCCCCTCCACCCTTGAATTGTCTGTGCTCCGTCCCTCTCCACATTTAAAGACTATTTTTATCTTTACTAGCTCTTTCCCTTATCCTGTAAACATGCCCAAGTCTCTCATCCTAAAAAAATATTTCCTCAATCCCATTCCCACTTCCATTTCCTATCTTCTGGGTTGGCCTTGGTTCTTCATACCCAAGTTCTTAGACCATAGATTCCACTTCTTCACATCCTTTTATTCTCCCCCTCACTACAGTCTGACTCCCACATCCCAATCTGCTAAAACATCCTTCCTGGCAGTGGTCTCTTGAGACCTCTCCTTGAGAGGTACCTTTCAATGCTTATAACAATAAAAATAGTTAACATTTATTGGGGGCGTGCTCTATGCTGACTCTCTATGTTGGCTCATTTATTCTTGCCACCAACCCTGTGATATAGGCATAACTATCATTACCAATTTACAGACACGGAAACTGAGGCTTAGAGATTAATCAGCTTTGCTCAAGTTCACCTAGCTAGCAAGCGATGGGGACAGAATTTGAACATAGATCTAACTCCTGAGCTTGAATTACTAACCTCTGAATGCACTGTGGCATTTGACATTATCAACTCCTTTTATTCTTGAAATGTCTCCTGTTTCCATGACATGGCATTCTCCTGACTTTCCTCCTACCCCTCTGCCCACTCCTTCTCAGGTGACTTCATAGGCTCCTCTTCCTTTCTTTGCAGTCCCTTTTTAAATGTCAGTGGATCCCTCCCCAGCTCTTTCTTTTTTCCCTGGGCTGTTTCATTCACTCCTATGGATTCAGCTGCCGCCCATGACTCCCACACGTCTGCCTCCAGCCCAGATCTCTTCACTGAACTGCAGAACCAAACATCCAACCACCTGCTCAACAGCCCTCTGCCAAACTCAAGAGGCTCAACCCCGAGCCTACCACCTTCCCCCCAAACCTGTTTCTCTGGGATTCTATGGCTCTGTGAGTGACAGCACCGTCCCCCAGGTCCTCAGCCAGCAGCCTCCCATCATCCTTGACGCCTCCCCACCCCCACACCCCCCACATCTAATCAGGCTCACTGATGCTCCTTAACACCTCTCATTTCCATCTCCTCTTCCCCCTCATTGTCATCGTCTTAATTTAGGCCTCATCATCTCTTGCCTGGATAACAGCCTCCTAATGGGTCTCTCTCCCGCCACTTGAGCCCCTGCCCTACTCTTAGTCCTCCACAATCCATCCTCTGTTCAGACTGTCAGAGTGCTCCTTCTGAAACACAGATCTGATGCCACTCCCAAGACAGAGGGGAGAGTTGGAGGATTTGGGATATAAGCAGGTTGTGAGGATAAAGGACAAGGAGGTGTGAAAGGTGACTGAGGTCCGGTGATTCTTCACTGCTGGGATGGGACTGACACAGGTCACTTTGGCCTCTGATCTTCAGCCTGTGGCACCTGGCATGTCACTGCACCTCCTCCCCAAGTAGCCCTCAATTAAGTAGCAGAAGATCCATGCAGCATGGTGAGGCATCTCCTGTAAGGCAGAGGACTTCCCCGGGGCCTGCGTCCTGCTTGGGGTCTGTATGCTTCTGAGTGTGGCCGGCTGGGACTGGCTGTGGGGAAAGAGGCTCCTGGCCTATGGGTTTAGTAGGGCTGTGTCCCCGCAGGTGCCGCAAGATGACTGGGGGGGGTACCCCAGTGGGGGCAAGGACGGGGAGATTCCCTGCCGTCGGATGCGGAGCGGCAGCTACATCAAAGCCATGGGGGATGAGGAGAGTGCAGACTCGGACGGCAGCCCCAAGACGTCTCCCAAAGCACTGGCCCGGCGCTTCGCCTCCCGCCGCTCCTCCAGTGTGGACCAGGCCCGGATCAAGTAAGGACTGGGAGGGCCGGCGTGGAGGATGGGCAGCTGATACTGGGCCCCTGCAGGAGATGTGTGTGTAGTGCATAGCAGTGCATTCTCTGCTAAGGGCTTGATTGGGGAATCTCGCCCTGCCCCATGTAAGGGCGGGGGGCTGTGATAGCCCTTATCTGAGTGCCTCCCTTTATCCAGGAATATTTTGAGGAATCGGGGGGGGGGGGGTTTCTGAAAGACAGAACCTACTCAGGGACCCCAATGCTCTCATTCCCCTCCTCCACCTCCTAGCAGACCCCCATTCTGAATCTGGACTTTTGACCTTTGCCAGCTGCTGCGTCCCACCCCGGATCCATCCCCGGAGCTCCATCCCTGGCTACAGCCGTTCCCTCACCACCGGACAGGTAGGGAGAGGCCCAGCATGCCTGAAGGAAAGGGCGGGAAGGAGATTCAGTCCCATACTTGGCCTAGGCCTCACAATCAGAGGTCTGGCCATGGAGAGACTGCTGGTCTGATTCTGGGGGAGCTTCTGCCTTGGGGCTCCTGGAGCTGACTCCGACTGGGGATCTCAGAGTCACAAGCTTAAAAACCAAGTGACCTCAAAGTGATGAGTATGTAAGGGCAACCGCAGTTCTCTCAGGTTCTCCAGCCCTGTCCTGCCTGGTTGCTCCCAGCCCACCCCATGCAAAAGGCAGGATTGGTTGTACAGATGGGCCAGGCAGAGCTGCAGTCTCACAGATGACGTGGCTTGCATTCTTTCCCCACCACCTGTGGGTCTACTAGCAAGACACCTCTCACCTCCTCTGTTCTCTGTTTTCTCATCTTTAAAATGGCAATAGTAGTGGTATTTATCTCACAGGGATATTGTGAGAGTTCAGGGAGAAAATGTGTGCAAACACAAGGTACCTGGCCCCAAATCAGTACTTTATAATTGTGAGTTCCATGCCTAAATGTAGACTTTCCTTTACGTAAACAGAGGCAGGGCAGTTTAGTCATTAAATGGATGATACGGTTTTGAATTCTAGCTCAGCTACTTAGCAGCTGAGTGACCTGGGGCAAGTTACTTGACTTTTTTGAGCCCCACTTTTCCTATTTAAAAATAGGCATCAGAATAGTGTTCTTGGCACATAGCCAGCACTCAATAAAGGTTAGCTATTTTTACTGTTTGCTGGGGAAAAAGCAATGCAAAAGACTGTCCACATTGGTTCCTATTGTTTGCTACTGCAATCTCTCAGCATTTCTTTGTTACATTTCCTGAATCAGGGAATCTGATTGGCACGGCTGTCTTTTCATATTAGACCAGCCTATGTAGCTAAACCCACTGGTTAATGCTCAGTTCTTATTTTACCTGACCTATCAGCCACAATTAACACAGTTGATGACTCTACTTCCTGACACACCTTACTCACTTGGCTTTGAGGACACCACACATTTTAGGTTCTTCCACATTCTCTCCCTGGCTACTTATTCTCAGTCTGTGCTTGCAACTAACTCTCCAGAATCTGAACATTGGAATTTTTCAGGGCTTAGTTCCTGGACTTCTCTCTACACTCCTTTTTAGGTGAGCTCATCCAAGCTCATGACTTTGAATATTATTGAGAGCCTAATGACTCCCAAACATATATTTCCAGCCCCAAATCTCCCATAAATGCCAGGCGTGCATATCTAACAATGTATTGAAATTTCAATCGGATATTTAGTAGACATCTCAAACTTAAGATGTCCAAAACCAAACTGCTGGTGCCCTTTCCCCGCCAAATTCCCTGCTCTATTCACTGTCTTCTCCATTTCAGATAATCGCAACTTTATTCCTCTGGGAGCTCTGGTCTGAAATCCCTAGTCAGTCTTGATTTCTTTCTCGTATCCCACATCCAACCCATCAGCAAATCCTGTTCATTCCACCTTCAAAGTGTGTCTAGGATCCCGCCACTTGTCACCATCTCCACTGCCACCACTCCAGTCCAGATCACCATGTTTTTTTTTGTCTGGCCCATTATTGTACTACCTTCTAACTGGTCTCCTGCATTTGCCCTCATTCTACTCCATTCTCTCTCAATATAGCCAGAACGATCATTTAAAAATAGTATTGGATTCACTCAAAACCCTCACCTTACTCAGGGGAAAATCAAGGGCTTTACTATGACCTATAAGGCCCTGCATGATCTGGCCCTTGCTACTTCTGAGTTCCTCTCCTAAAGCTGTTCCCTTCCCTCACCCACTCCAGCCACACTGGTCTTCTTTCAGCTCCGCCAATGACACCTCAGGTGTGCTCCAATCTTAGCATTTGCTACTTCCTCTGCCTGGATTTCTCCTCCCTAAACACTCCCATGGATCACTCCCTTACTTCTTTCAGGTCTTTCCCTAAATATCGTAAAATTTAAATTTTAGCCCTTCACCCCCAACATTTCCTATTCTCTTCTCTGTTTCTGTTCTTTTTAGCACTTTGTACTATCTAAACGTCATGTATATATTACATATTTCTCCTGGGAGGTACGACTTAAATCTACACAAGAGGAATAGGTTAATGCATTAGATATGTCATCCTATTATTTATAATAATGCTTTTTTCCCTTAAGTCTATTTTTTTGTTTAATATTTTCACAGAAACATCCTTTTCCATCTTTAAAAAGCATTTTGTCTCCTTATGTTCTGGGTATGTCTT